>NC_140964.1:26097442-26127442 GCF_056783735.1 Eptatretus burgeri
GTGGAACGAGGAAGTACAGGAAAGTATAAGGAAGAAGGGGTTGGCGAAAAAGAAGTGGGATAGTCAGAGAGATAAAGAAAGTAGGCAGGAGTACAAGGAGTGGCGGCGAAAGGCAGAGAGAGGTGGCAAAGGCCAAGAAAAAGGCATATGACGAGCTGTATGAGAAATTGGATGCAAAAGAAGGGGAAAAGGATTTATACCGATTGGCAAGACAGAGGGACCGAGCTGGGAAGGATGTGCTGCAGGTTAGGGTGATAAAGGACGTAAATGGGAATGTGCTGACGAGCGAGGAGAGTGTGTTGAGAAGGTGGATGGAGTACTTTGAGCAGCTGATGAATGAAGAAAATGAGAGAGAGAGAAGGTTGGAAGAGGTGGAGATGGTGAATCAGGAAGTGGGGTGGATCAGTAAGGATGAAGTGAGGACTGCTATGAAGAGGATGAAAAGTGGAAAGGCGGTTGGTCCAAATGATATACCAGTGGAGGCATGGAAGTGCTTAGGAGAGATGGCAGTGGGGCGGTTAACCAGATTGTTTAATAAAATCTTGGAAAGTGAGAGGATGCCGGAGGAGTGGAGATTAGGTGTACTGGTTCCGATTTTCAAGAACAAGGGTGATGTGCAGAGCTGTGGAAATTACAGAGGGATAAAGTTGTTAAGCTTTATCCCTCAACAGAGGGATAAAGTTGTTAACCCACACCATGAAGTTGTGGGAAACAGTAGTGGTAGCTAGGTTGAGAAGAGAGGCGACGATTTGTGAGCAGCAATATGGGTTTATGCCAGGAAAGAGTACCACTGATGCGATGTTTGCTTTGAGAATGTTGATGGAGAAGTATAGGGAAAGCCAGAAGGAGTTACATTGTGTGTTTGTGGATTTCGAGAAAGCGTATGATAGGGTGCCAAGAGAGGAGTTGTGGCATTGTCTGAGGAAGTCGGGAGTGGTGGAGAAGTATGTGAGGATCGTGCAGGATATGTATGAGGACAGTGTGACAGCGGTGAGGTGTGCGGTTACAATGACGGACCGGTTTAAGGTAAAAGTGGGATTGCACTCAGGATCGACTCTGCGCCCTTTCCTGTTTGCAATGGTGATGGACAGGTGACGGACGAGATCAGACTGGAGTCTCCATGGACTATGATGTTCGCGGATGACATCATGATCTGTAGGGAGAGTAGGGAGCAGGCTGAGGCGAGCCTTGAGAGGTGGAGGTACGCACTGGAGAGGAGAATGATAGTCAGTTTGAGTACGACGGAGTACATGTGCGTAAATGAGCGGGAGGGTGGTGGTATGGTGCGGTTGCAAGGAGTTGAGGTGGGGAAGGTGGATGGGTTTCAATACTTGGGATCAACTGTCCAAAGTAACGGAGAGTGTGGGAGAGAAGTGAAAAAGAGAGTGCAGGCAGGATGGAGTGGGTGGAGAAGAGTTGCAGGAGTGATTTGTGACAGACGGGTTGCTGCAAGAGTCAAGGGGAAAGTATATAAGACGGAAGTGAGACCAGCTTTGTTGTATGGTTTGGAGGCGGTGGCGCTAACAAAAAGACAGGAAGCAGAGCTGGAGGTGGCAGAGTTAAAGATGCTGCGATTCTCGTTGGGAGTGACGAGGATGGACAGGATAAGGAATGAGTATATTAGAGGGACGGCGCAGGTCGGACGGTTTGGAGACAAAGTGAGAGAGGCGATATTGAGATGGTTTGGACATGTGCACAGGAGGGAAGCGGAGTATGTCGGGAGAAGGATGCTGAAGATGGAGCCGCCAGGCAGGAGGAGAAGAGGAAGGCCAAAGAAAAGGTTCATGGATGCGGTGAGGGCGGACATGCGGGTGGTTGGAGTGTCAATGGAAGATGTGGAGGATAGAGCGAAATGGAGACGGTTGATCCGCTGTGGTGACCCCTAATGGGAGCAGCCGAAAGAAGATATATACGTGTATATACATATATATATATATATATATATTCACGTTTATAGTATAGATTATGCAAAATAAGCAGGAACAGTGTATAAAGTGAGAGTAGGGTGGGAGAGAAAAAGGGTGGCATCTTCCATTTAAATATGTGAATGGGTGGGATAAACTTGGAAAAGGTAGTTAAAGAAAATTTAGGGAAGGGAATGGGTACGGTGGAAAATGAGATGAAGAGAAATGATGAGTTCGGGAATGTTTGAGAAATACAAGGGGAAGACAGAGGTTATCACAATCTGGCATTTTTTTTTGCACGAATATTTTGTTCTGCCCCAAATATCTCCACATTGAGTGCATGTGGCTACAACTCCCTGATCAATCCCGGCTGCATGAAACATTTTCAGGAGCAGCTAAAAATAATGAATAACGGCACAAACTGCTGCCACCCACATAGTAAGGCAACATCAGTTTAAAATTTCAGACTGAATAAAAATAGCCATATGATGACTGCACACACTTGTGATGGCAGATAGTCCGTTGGTGTGAGCCGACTCGACATGACATTGGAGGTGGTAAGGCGTAGCAAAATGGCGGAAACAGTGCTGGCACGTTGTGTGGGTATCCCAACTCTCAGTACTCCGTCTTTCAAGCTCCATGTGATGTCGCATGTGGTTCATAAATCTGGGTGGGGAGGTGAAGCAGTCAGGTTCAACCGAACACATCAGCAAGAAAATACGTCTGTACGAAGGGCCGTGCGAGAGTTTGATGACCAATTCACTTTGACCTCACCTGATGTTGGTCTTTAGCACCTTTTGGCAGCTGTTACACCTGAATGAAATATTCTTAACAGCTCTTGCCTCTTCTTTCATCAACTGTGGATTTCCTTCCATACGTCCATAGTAAAAATCATCAACTAACATGATGAGTTTCCCATCAGCACTGATTGTCGGGAGTGATGGCTGGGGAGGTGGTGGTGGTGGTGGAGGTGGTGGTGGTGGTAGTGGTTGCGTTAATGATGAAGTGTGGGATAACAGCAGTGGTTTCAGAATTCGGTTCTGTGTCAACGCTTCAGGACTTGTGATCGTGACTGGATTCCTGTGCCGAATACAAAACAAAAACAAGTAGTCATGATACAAAGTCATGTTTGGTGGTAAAGCTCAAAACTTGCTTCAACATCTCCTACCCTATCCCTTCCCTTTAAGGTCAAATCACAGTCTTACCTGGTGACAGCAGGTGAGGTTTTCCCCAAGTTTCCCGCTTGCACCGTCGCCAAAGTTGTGACCGCTGGCACCGAGGTTGCCACAGTGCTTCCAACTCGCAGTGATGGATTTTGAACGATTTGATAATTGAGATTTGGACAACATTGCTGAGACAAAAGGCACATAAACACGACTCAATATCTATTTAATATCACAACAGAAGTCGAGGGACTTTAGGAAAAAATAAAAAGCTCAAATTAACAGTATGAGATCTGGGGCTGGGAGCTCAACATCATGAGCTGTATATGCTCAAATGGTCATGTCAAGCATACCAAACCCACTTGAATGCAAAATGGATCTTCTCTTTTACTTTAAATAATAACAAGAAAGCTCCACTATTATCGATGGAATCTTGAGTCCAGCACAAATGATTGTCATGGGATTAACAACAAAGGCTGCTGCTGGTCCTCTCAACTGTGATTATATAGCATCAGAACTCCAAAACAAAACAAAAGAAAAAAAATCAGAACTCCAATCACATCCAAGTGATCAAAAACAAAATGAAAACCTACCCTCAATGCACCATTTTAAATCCACAATATGTGTCCCAAAATGCCACAACCCCAATGTTGATCAAACAAGAAAATTTGAGAACTCAGATCTGAAAAGTAACCAACACCTGAAAACACTTTTATAACTCTGTGACCTGACATCATTTGGGAAATATTACGAGTTCTTATAGTTACTCTTTCAGACTCAAAATGTTTGTTTTTCCCACTGGTGCATATCCTGCTCATGTAAAATTGTATAATCTAGCAAAAACACACATTTAATTACACACCATGAAATGAAAAGTCCAAAGCGCTTTTGTTGTCTCAAGTAGCTTATGAAGAAGTGCAATTTTATGTAAAATACACACAAGTCGGTGGGAAATTACATTTGATCGGATATTGAAGAAGAAGTACACTTACTTTCGAGCTATCTCGCCTGGCATTGATCCACAAATAAACTATCGGACTGGGGCTTCGCAGGCAGGGCATTGCGTCACCAAATGTGCAGTCCCTCGGACTGACATCAATTTGGGCGTCCCATCTGCTGGGCTTAGTTTGTGGACAATAAAGATCCCATGGTGACTTTGATGAAGAGCAATCGAGTTATCATCAGCATCATTGAAATTCGAGTCCTGCCACTTTAGATCGAAGGACAGGCCTGGTCAGTGAGCACGTGTGATTGACTTAGGCCAAAAACTTTCCTTGTCCAACTCCACAAAGAGATGGAAATAATTGGAGCCATTGGAGTAGTAGTATAGTCGATTTCTGGTAATACCGAAAATAGAAAGACAACTTGTGCTAAACCACCTTAAAAGCCCAACTTTTATTGCTCCACTATCGAGTGGAGTTTCACACAAGTTTGGGATTTGTGAGAAAAAAATGCTTCTTCCATCAAATTATTGTTGCGGTGAAAATAGAATTGCATGCAATGGTGAGCAATGCGTTTTTAAACTATTGTGGAACTTGCATCATGTGAGGGTGGTTCAAAGTGGTAACGTGGAACCTCCACATTTTGCTCAAAATTACAGTAAAAGAACGACAGACCATTGAGAGTCCACAATGTGGGTGGTGGTGACATCCAGCGTGCGCATGCAGAATTGTGATGTCACAGAGCGTTCAGGATAAACTTGAACCACCCTCATATAATATAAATAGCACAGCCAACAATTACAAAAAAATTTTTTGCTTGCATTTGTGGTGTGAAACAGAGTAATTTACAGTTCATACTTATCAGCTCGTGGACAAAAAATGGATCCCGAATGCTTTGTTTTTTTGAAACAAGGAAAATTATTCAGTGTTCGAACTTGACCAATTTTGAGATGAAAATGTTTTTGTTTTGTTTTTTTTTTTAATCACAAAATTACATTAACTAGCAGAAGTCCATCCATTTCTGTCTGGTTTCAATTGGACAATAAAATGCTTATCGGTTCCCTCCCCCCACCACCCAACTTTCTCGTGCTTCTTGGTCAGTAGCCTTGCATTCTCGATGACAACATTATGTGGAACTTGATTTTAAAGGCAGGAGTATTCAGAAAAAACATTTAGACTTTGAAAAAATTAATAAAATAAATTTGAAAAAAAATCAGACAAAGTAGACTTTTGTAAACTTTTTTTTTTATTAAACAGGTGAAATTAAACAATTCTCAGAGAAATATTCTTTGGCCAAAATCTCATGAAAAACATCTCAAAACCTGCACAGCATCTTTTTTAGTATTAAAGCGCTCAGACACTACGTCGAAAAATTCTGAGGGCTGGTAGCAGAAGTTGGAAGAACCCTGGTGGATCTGTAAAGAGTGAAGAATATGGAAAAGGGATAGATAATTGGGAATGCATAACACAAGATGGATACAGGAATGTTGGAAGAAGTGTGAAAAACAAACAACAAACAAAACCAAACGGAGAGCTGGGATCACAACACGTGTAGCGGAATGGTTAGCAATAGCCATAACGCAGACAGCGGGGCAGATGGTTTCAGTGCATAGGGTGGATAGATAGCAGGATTTGTGGTACCTACAGCAGAGGTCGGACTGCAAACAACGGACAAAGGAACAACATGGATTGTGCATATAAGTGACGCAATGTAGGTGTTGATGTGCAAGAGGTGGTTGACTGGAAAGGATTCACCAACAGTGTTTTAGCCACCCCTCCCCCCATGAAATTTTGTAAACCAACCAAAATAGTCCTGCTGGTTGAAATCATGGTTACCCACCCCCACCCCCCGACCAACCTCAAACCACACAATTTCTGGAAGAAAAAAAAAGTCTAACCCATGGAGTTAAATGTAAAATTGATGACATTATCAAAGACCAAATAGTTCTGGAAAAATAAATCCAAAAATGAATGGAAATAAATATAATTTCATTAACAAAATACTGTCTTTCACATGCAGTTAAACGTTTGAAATAGTAATGGTTATTGGATGTTAAAAAAATTCTGAGTAGGAACAGAATGTTTCTTCGTTTTCATTCCATCGATTTATTTATTTTCTTGATACGAGATCTAGGCTTGCAGAACAGCGAGGTGATGGTAAAAGGGCAATACACCGACAGTGGATCCACAGTTGAACTCATCAAGCAGGGGAGTGAACGAACAGGAGAAAGGATTGGAGTTGGAGGAGAGGGGAGGGTGAACACAGTAACCTGCAAGTAAGGGGGTTGTGTGAGGTTAAGAAAGAAGGTTAATGGTGGTATAAAAGATCATGGGCAGAAATGGTGAATACTGCAGAATGGAAGTACACCTCTTGCAAGTGGTCCTAAAAGAGTGCATTTGAATAGTCACGAGAAGGCAGCTTCACAAACAGGAGAAATGAGGGGTTGGGGTGGGGAGGGGGGGATTCTCAGATAAATATTCTGAGTAGGGGGGAAGATATATTGTGTGGAGGTGAGCCTAGATTTTGGGAGTTTAACCAGTCGATGATTGAAAGAGAAAAAAGAAAAAAACCAAGGGCATCGACATGTCTGCAATGTGAGAGCAACAGGTCATGTGCTTCGGCCTCAATGCTGAAGATGCCAATAATGGTGAGTGCTTTGGATTACAAGATTCCAGAAGAAACCAATATTATGCTGGGTCACAAATCCACAGGGGAAAGCAGTATCCATCGAGGTACATACAAAAGGCTTGTAGCCTGTGATTCGTTGAATTATCAAGGAAAACCATTGCATGATTGAGGCTGCCCAGTCTGCAGCTGGCTTTGGAGGCCAGCGACACCATTATATTCACAGCCCAGGAGAGGTCATGGCTGATGATAAAGCCTCATAGTTGAAGAGACAGAAACTCGAGTGGCTGACAATCGAAGGAGGACGAGTTAGTCTGACGATCCTTCTGGAGTGACAGATTGTGAGATTTTCCAGGATTTAAAGACATATTCCATTTGTAAGACCAACATCTAATCAATTGCAGATGATCACAGAATGATGCAAAAAGTCACACTCTCACTATCTCCATCAGAAAGGACTGTCTGGCAAACTCTCTTATACAAACATAAATAAACAAACAGATGAGTGGGGTTTCCAGAGCATCAGAGAGATCGTTGATGTGGATGAGGAACAAGACTAGGCCAAATACACTACCTTGAAGCCCTTCAACCTCCAATGGAGATGACAATGGCTGTGTGAGTGTACGAAGTCAAAATCCAGGTTTGAACTTGGCCTTATAAGCTACAGACAAGAAGTTTGAGGAGCACAGCAGGATGCCAGACTGTGTCAAATGTCCAAGATATGTCCCTGGAGGGAGACAGTCTTGATTTATTTGGGATTTATGTTGGCCGAACATTGCTGAGAGAGAAGCAGCAGCATGTCTATATTTGAGTAACTGGGATGGAATTCAAATAAGAAGTAACCACAGCTTGGCTGTGGCCATTCTGTAGAACTGTTACACCTCTCTAGAAGTCCTCTACATTTTCCATCACAGCACAGTTGTTCTCATATTTGTTCCCTCGCAGAGTTTCTTTCAGTTGAGGGATCAAACAGAAGTCGGACCGAGCTAGACCTGGTGAGTATGGTGGGTGTGGCAGTTCATATCCACAGTTAGCAGCAGTAGCCACCGAAAGTTGGGGTGTGTGGAGAGGCATTGTCCTGGAGAAGCAGCACACCTCGGGTGGGTTTCCCTCGCCTCTTTTGCCCAATTACATCACACAACCAATAATCATCAGAATAATATTCCTTGTTCATCGTATTCCCCTTTTCTACATTATCTACCATTATCACCCCATCACGATCCCAAACAATGGCCATGACCTTTCTAACTGCTGATGTCCTCTTGAACATTTGAGGGGGTGGGGACAATATGTTTCCACTGCATGCTCTGTTGCTTGGTCTCAGGATCAAAGTGGTGAACCCATGTCTCATTCTATGTGACATTCAACTGGAGGAAGTCATCTGGATCAACATGAAAACGGTCCAACAGTTCACAGGAAATGGCCAGACGAGCTATTTTATGGTCCATTGTCAGCATTTGGGGAACATTTCTGTTCCACTGTCAGCATTTGGGGAACCCACCATGCTGACACCTTTGCCATGCCCATTTTGTCAATGAGGGTTTGATTGAACAAAACTGAAAATGTCACCAAATGTCTCAGATACATGCCTGATGGTTGCTTGTCTGTCTTTCATCATGCCATGCACCTGGTCCACCATTTCTGGCATTGCCACTTCAACAGGCCAACCTGATCTGTGTCCATCCTCAGTGCTTGTTCTGCCAAGCTTGAACTCAGCTCCCCAGTTCTTTACCATGGAATATGAAGGAGTTTCATCCTGAATGTCAGTATCAAATCCATATACATTTGCTTGGGAGGCAAGTCTTTCTTTTGCAGGTATTTTATCACAGCTCAGGGCTCCAATTTCCCCAATTTGACTGAATTTAGGTGTGGCTCCCTACTTTGAGACTGCACCCTGGAACGTCTGTGCACAGAAATACGGAATTAGCAAGACATCATAAAAGCAAGGATAGATCGTTATATTCCATAACCTTCATCCGACCATGTCTACAAGTACATAAGGCCACAAACAAACTCATCACCCCTCATAGACTTCTGCAACAAATATGGAAGTAAGCTTACTGGTCTTCGACTTTGCTCGTAATTGGAAGCAAGCTCACTGGTCTATAGTTGAATGAATCGGTTTTTTCACCCTTCTTGTGAATGAAATTATATTAGTGGGCTCCCAAGCAGCTGGGCGGTGACCAAAAGAGGACAGCTTGAATGCAGAGTCGAGAAGGCAGTGTGCATGAGATACAAAATTAGCAAGACTATGTTTGCTGGCTACTTCGGGATGGAGTGTGAGCTCTGTCAATGGGCAGATTACTCCCTGCCAGTTGGCCTGTGTGAACAAACAGATTATGTGGTATTGAGGTTTCTCTAGACAAGGAATGGGCCATTCCGGTAATTTTGGAACAGATTCGATTCCGAGTACTTCTTTTTGGAGGAATCGATGGAATCGGGTATGATTCAGAGTACTCTTTTTTTCGTTTTCTTTTTATTTGGTTTTGAGGGATGGGGAGGCTATTAGATTTAATATGCAATGTGCCAAGAACAGCAGCATTCAAATTCCAACCACAGTCAAGGAAGTGTGCCGTGAAAGTGATATACGCCTGGGTGTGACACGATGTCCAGATGTGTGTTGTGAGGGCAATGGAAGTAACTGCAACTTTCACACTACAGGAAACATATTTCACACGATTGTGCAATGAGTTGGGACATATTTTCAATCCAAAGCCCTCACAGTCATTGAAGCCAGAGTCTTCAACAACAGATATAGGTTGCATGTCCCTCATCATCATATTTATCAGCATCTGGTTCATGTGATTTTGTCTTGGGGAATCAGCACCATACTTAGAAGCAGTTCGCAATTTTACAGAATATGTGTTGAATGGTCGACTGCAAACTTGTTGCCGTTGTAGACTTTGGTTTCTTTGATTCCGCATTCTCAACTGTCACTAATTGGTACTTAGTCTGGTGCTTGGTTTTCAAATGCTTGAGCATATTGGAAATACGACTGTGATCAGTGTGACCACTCCTCATTTTTATAAATGCCAAGGTGAGCCAATGAAAAAAGCCAAGAATTCACAAGGTTTCGGAAAAGCGATTTTCATAGAAAACCAAGACGCCAAGGTGAACAACGAATGGCCAAGATCTTGTGAAAAAAGCCAAGGAGTGGTCACACTGACTGATGAGTAATCTCATCAATTTGTTGCTAAAGTATCAGTTGATATATCTGCATATATACATCCATACACACTGAGTATCAGTAGATTTGTCGTCGTCAGCCTGTCTTTTACCAAAGAGTTTATATGCCAATCAAGACGTACGAAAATAAAAATTCATCCAGAAAGTACTTCTTTCAAGAAAGTAGGAAGTACTTGGAATGGACATCGATTCCAGTTCACTCCATGATTCCTTTTGATTCCATGGCTGGAATCTAGAATCAAGTACTTCGGAATAGATTCTGCCCACCATTACTCTCTTCCAATAGCCAGAGAGACATGAGCTTACAAAATAAATTGGTCAGAGGACCCAAGAGGGCAGAAGAGGAACAAGAGAAGCTGAATGGAAAGTTAAAGATTACCATGTCAAAGAAAGAGTACATACTAGTTGCAGAAAGCAGTGTTGGAAAATTTACAGATTGGGACAGACACAAAGAAGGACTTAGCGACAATGCCCATAGTTAGTCATTGCAGAACTACCACCTGGGCAGTTGAAGTTGCTACAGATGAGGAACAGAGTAAGGATGGGTTGCTTTGAGTTGATCCATGTTTGCAGAGATATAGGTATAATGGAGTCATCATTGTTGGGGGACAGTAGACCACACAGACAAATATTCAGTGGTTATGGAAAGATATGCATAGCCAGAGATATTCCAGAGGTCTTGGAGTGGTTAGGGGTGGACAATGGACAGTATAAAATGGAGTTCTTGACCGAGACATCAACCACCAGGACGGGGGAGGGAGCTGTCAAAAGGGAAAAGAGAATAGCTGGGGAATATATACAGTTGAAGTTGAGACATCCTGTGTTTGGAACATTTCTGTTAAATAGACAATTCTCCACAGCTGCAGCAGTCACCTGGATGGAGAGTTCAATGATTGCTCTATGTGTTTGCCCATAACCATCTCTATTTAGTGCTTATATTGAGCACGTAACGAAGTAAACAGAGATAGCTGCACGTTTATATTTAGTTTTACGACCATCAATCTCAAAAACGACCATAAAATGTGTTATAAAAACACAAAATGAATAAAGATTTTCAAAGCCAGCATACAATTTGGAAACAACAAAAAGTGTGCCTTCGAAGGTACTACCTTCCTGGGGTTGACAAGACAGTTCAGAGCTAGTGTGCTCACCCTTGAGTTGAGAACACAGTTTGTAAACAATCAGCAGTAGTCTTGATTGACACAGCAGATGAAGAGACAGCAGAAGTCCATGTGGGAACATTATGTTTTAAAGTGCATAAAGTGGATGAATGAATTGCAGAAAAGGGGACAGCAAGATGTGTAGTGCACATAGTGGAAAAACAACAACAACAAAGAACAGGTCACAGGCCATAAAACATTTGAAGGAAAAGGAAGGAATTTCATGAATTTCAATGAACAACATAGATGACAGCAGACCACAGAGATCAATACGGATACATCGGAAGAAAGGACATTACAGAGTACAGTAATACCTCGCCATATGCTGTTTCTCAACATGCTTGTTTCCATTTTACGCTCCTTATAAAATATGACTCAACCTCCATAATCCGCTCACTGGCTTCAGACAAACGCCAATGTGTTCCACCCCGGTGTGTTGTCCGGACATGCTCCAGTCCGTGATGCTTCCTTGACAGTTGAAGAGCATTAATTGTATTTCACTTTTAAAGGTTAAAAATTTAAAAAAAAATTAAAAACTTTCACGCGTTTTATATTAAATGAATGTAATGTGAGTGAATCCGTATTTCACAAGATCAAAATCACTACCCAGCACGACAGTTCGCTTAAATTTACATTCCGCTCCAGGTATTCCAATTTAACTTGTGTTGGCACACGGCGGATATTTGCCCATACAGTGAGTGCAGCGCAGTACAGTACGTCCTGTGTAAACCCTGCAAAAAGAAGGTGCCTTTGGATCGTTTTTTTGTATTTCCACAAATAAATATTTTGGTAAACGCACCAGAAATGAGGAATGTGATAAAGAAAGTAATGAAAGTGATGTAAAGGTTGACAAACTGACTCCACGTGGGCACTCACGTGATACCATTTCCTGTTCTTCCTGCCAAACTTGTTCTGAACACGTCCAGTCCGTGTGCTTACAGTTTGCTCAACGAGTTGATATTAATTTTTTATTGCCATTTCATTTGTGCCTGAAAGTTTGAAATGTCGCAGCACAAGAAAATTAAATGAAACATTTCCCTCAAATGAAATTTGACATTTTGAAACGTTAAAGAGTGAAGAACATCCGAGTCTTGGAAAGCAGTTAGGTCTGTAAACCTCAACTGTGTGTGGAGGAAATTCTGGCCTGATTGTGTTCCTCACTCCCAAGGGAGGATTGAAGAGGAGGTGATTCAAGATATTGAAAATGTTGTTGAAATGGGCAGGCAGCTGGGATTCAAAGGAGGATGTTGCTTTTTACTGTCCAGTACTGTGCTCAGTGTGACCACTCCTCATTTTCATAAATGCCAATGTGAGCCAATGAAAAAAGCCAAGAATTCACAAGGTTTCGGAAAAGCGATGATTATAGAAAACCTATACGCCAAGAAAACCTATAGAAAACCAAGATGCCAAGGTGAACAACGAATAGCCAGGATCTTGTGAAAAAAGCCAAGGAGTGGTCACACTGACTGTACTGTATATACTTTTATTAATCATTACAACTGCCATTTATTCATTAATAAGCACAACAATATCTTTAGAACTCTTATTTTGGGAAAAATGCTGGTTTTTTGACATCCTTCAGGAACATTATTGTTTTGGGAAAACTCGTTTCGTAACAAGTTGATTTGTAATACACTTGGTTTTTCAGGAACGCATTCCGAGCATAGGGTGGGGTATTATTGTACAGAGAAGGTTAAAGGACTGCAGGCTTTGTGACAAACATGGCAGATGAATATAGAGCCAAGGTTAATTTAGACACATTGGAAGAGGGGAGAGCGGGTTTCACAGTACATCCAGCAAATGAAGGACCAGCACAAGTCGATGTAAATGTAGCAGCAGAAGATGTTGCAATTCACACAAGAGACAAAGGAACAGCAGAGGTCACTGTGGAGATGTAACATGAAGGGAGAGTTGGTTGTGCAGTACACATGTTAGATAAACGGACAGTTGGGGTCATGGTATATACACTGGATGAAGGATCAGCAGGGGGTAGCGGTGCATACAGAGGATGAACTTAAAGACGGGACAGCACAAGTTGCCGCACATACAGTGACTGAAGGGACTGCAGAGGTTATTGTTGACACACAAGAAGCTGAAGGACAGGCAACAGGAAATGTCATTGGCACATTGGAGAAAAGGCCGATGGGAAGCGTAGGCAGATTGATGTCAGGTAATGTGGTGTCGATGGTTGCAACCTCAGACGATATAGGGTTGACTGAGGATAAAGAATAAGGTAGGAAAGTGGATGGTTCGCTATAAAATGAAGATGTGGTGGATGCAGCTATTGCAGGAACAGAGACTGGTAAGGAAGCAGAAAGTTGGTTACAGTGATTAGAATAACAGTCAGTTGTGATTGGGGACGACTGCATTAAAGGTTTGGCTTCAGATACAACAGCTGCAGGGGGTGTCAAACATACAGACAATGAAGGAATAGCCAAGTCTGAGAACGATTTGGCAGAGGCAAGAACAGTGGGGGATAAAGAAGAATCAGTAAGTTGTGTGTTGTGGATGTAGGGATTTGATGTAGATAAAGAAATACTGGAGGTTGTGAGAACTGACGAGTCTGCTGCTTCAGTTTTCACATGTATCGTTTCTTCTGTTTGCCTTTCTTGAGACAATTTCTGATTTTCTTCATTAAACTGGATGAACTTGCTCGGTTCCTTTTGTCTGCTGTTCAGCAAAAACAGCATCTTGTTGTAATGACGCCATGTTGGTTTGTTCATCAGATCCTCTTCACTACGTGACGTCATGTCTTTGTGCACCCTTGTGAAAGTGGTACGTAGGCTCCTCCACCGTCCCTCAACATCAGTGACTGTGAGGGGCAGCATATGATGACAATCAATGCCCCTTCCGTCATTCATGACTGCTCTCAGTGTTCAAATATCATCTTTATTTTGGAGTAAAATACACACCCGTAAACTTTAACCCTGAACGATGCACAGAGAGCAGCTTACAGAGCCCCTGCAGTATTTCCACACGTTGCTCACTTTTCTTTGCCAAAATGTTGCTCGAATCCCACAAACAGCAGTTTTCTGTTCACAAAGAAGAGTAAGGGTTAGAAGGATCGATCCAGGGATCTTTAACACAAAAATAAATAATTAAAAGAGGATCAAATATCAAGACAGGTGTTTCAAAGACAACCTTTTTACTAAATGAAACAACTATCTTCAATCAACCCCCCCCCCCACCCCAACCAAGGCAAACTTTATTTCGTAATGCTATAAAGTGGTTACGGAAATCACAGGCACCAAATATGGCATGTGCAAACTGCATGCATGCCGAGTCCATATTAAAAAAAAAACATTTTTAAACATCCTTTAAAAAAAAGTAGTCTGATAAATTCTCTAACCACATATAATATGGGCTGTACGAAATCCCCAAAATGGAATGTTATATTTCGACAGCCTGGCATTGCAAAATATGCCCAGAAAAAAAAATAAATCGATAAATATCAATAATTGAGTACAGCTCCGAGTTTGATCTGACAATCTGCTATTGATATATATATTTTTTTTAATCTCCATCCTCGGCATTCTGATTTCTTCCTCTTTTGCTTCCTTTGTTTTGCCGTTTCACTTCGGTGGACAATGTGAATATACCAATAGTGTATTCCTTGTGCATTTTCTAGTTAGGCTGTGGTTCCTTATCTATTGGTCGTTCAATATTTCATCAGAATGTGAATCAATGACCACCTCAAAAACAAACCTCAAAAAAGAACAACACATACGAGTCATTCTAAAACCAACGTTTCACCATCAACTCATTATATCAATCCATCTGCCCTCAAAATGGATCAGTGACCCTCGTACATTCACAACAATGGCCACAGTGCACAGCGAGGCAAATTCAAATACCAGTCCATAGCAGGCCACATTCACGTCACTTCTTTTCCTCTGGCCGTATGACGTGTGATGCTCGCTCATCTTGCCTTCCACCCACAGAATGATGTCCAGGTGTTCAGTGAGGCAGCATTAATCTCAGCGAGATGAGTATTTCGGGAGATTACAGCGTCATTATCAAGCGCTACAAAATCAAGCTACAACATTCGCTCTTCCCAATGGGGTTGGAACAACGGCATCTCAAGACAACCTGATTTATTGCGCACAATTGAGCATGGCCATAATGTACTGGAAAATGTCACCCCAAAACATTTGTCGATACTATTTGAGATATTTATCTGTTGGGTCGCCGAAATCGGTGACCCTTATTGACAGTAATTCCGTCTGTTTGTTTGGATGTTTGTTCATTTGTCATCAGCACATTTGATAGTAAACGTGGGCCGATTTGGACCAAACTCGGGTGGTAGGTACATCTTATGATCTACTGCTTGGAAATTGTGATGGTTGCTGGGGACGCTTCGTTTCCCCAGCAATAGCCGAAAAACTTTCAAAATAGATACCGTTCACGCGAAATGAATTCCAAAAGCCATTATCCCACGTAGGCTTATGAAATTTGGCATGCATCATCTACAGGTGATGCTCTACCAAATATATTCTGGTTTTTATGATATATGGAAGTTTACCCGCAGCATCCCCGATGAATGGGGTATGCCCGAAAATTGAAGGCCCCCTAGCGACCAGGTGAGTGCATCGATCCGAATGAAACTTTGCAGGTTCATAGCATGCAATGAGTACTACAACTTTGCCTCAGGACATATTGAGCGATATTGCTTCGGTCAGGGGTCAAAGGGCAAAAATCGATAATATGCGAGAGCTGGAGGTGCCTTCGTGCTAAATGCTACTCCTCCTAGGGTTATGGTCAGATGGTCATGAAAATTCACACTAATCATCTGGAATGCATTGTGCACAAACAATCGAGCCGGATTTTTGATTTATATCTTTGTTCACCCACAGCACCCCTTCATACCTTGGGGATTTCCGATATCAAACCGCATTTTCGGTACTTTTCATTCAAATTGATACCGAGTAGTTATCAGTCGATGGAACTCGATGAGATTTGGTATGCATAACCTGAAGGTGATTCTCTATCTGCTATATGACATCCATTTTTTTCTATATCTTATAGTTTCCAAATGGTGACCCTCTCAACTTGGGTGTCCGAGGGCCATTGAGCATTTCCGCTGAAAATTCAAAGTTCACCAGCTACAAGACGGTTGAACCGAATCGAATGAATCTTTACATGCTTATAGAACGTAATGAGTACTACAACTTTGCTCATTTGCATAATGACCTATCTCGAGTAGGTCAGGCGTCAAAGGTCAACGAGTGCATTTTTCGGGCGAAATTACCATTCAAGGCACCCTTGCTCCTACACGGATTAACCGATAGGAATGAAAGTTCATAGGTACATAGTATTTAATGAGTACTACAACTTTGCTTCAGGACATATTGACCTATCTCGGCTCGGTCAGGGGTCAAAGGTCAATGAGTGCATTTTTCGGGAAAAAATGACCATTCAAATCCCCCTTGCTCCTTCACGGGTTAACCGATACGAATGAAAGTTCATAGGTACAGAGTACTCAATGGTTACTATAACTTAGCTTCAGGACATATTGACCTATCTCGGCTAAGTCAGGGGTCAAAGGTCAATGAGTGCATTGTTCGGGCAAAATGACCATTCAAAGCCCCTTGCTCATACACGGATTAACCGATTCGATTGCAATTTCGTAAGTACTTAGTACTAGATTAACTCAGATCAGGGGTCAAAGGTTATCGGATGCTCGGCGACCCATGGCCGCCTACCGGCTTGTCTGTCTGTCTGTGTGTCTCATTTTCCTCAGAGATAGCCGAAAGGATGTTCGTCAAACTTGCCTTTGTAACTCTGTGAAAGGTAATATTAAATGATCCTGAATACCATTCCTTAGTTGGTGGAAGGAAGTGTTTTAGACCCCCACAAAACAAATAAAATAGAAAAAACAACAACATAATTTGATGTCGACCGATATGCCGATGCCGACATCAAGTCTGCTTACTCTAAATTTGACTGAGAACCTCAACAGATTTGACTTCAATATTTAATCTGTACATTCAGTGCCTATAGAAAGTCGACACCCCCTTTCAAATTTTCATCTTTTGTTGCCTTATAGCCTGGAATTAAATCAGACTTTTCCACATCGTAAGCCACAACTTCCAAATGAAAAAACACATTCTACAAATTACAGAAAATTAATTTAAAATACAAAACCAAAATATCTTGGTTGGATAAGTGTCTACCACCCCTCCCCCCCCTCAACCCACCTTTATAATAGAAAGTTGGCTTAGGTGTAACCAATCACATTCAAAATTACACACAAAGTTAATTTGCCTCCACCTGTGCTAAATTGCAGTGATTCTGAATATTTAAAAATAAAATCAGCTGTTCCTGGCATGTCCTCTGCTGGGTAGTGCATTTCACAGCAAAGACTCAACCGCGAGACCCAAGGAGCTTTCAAAAGACCCCCGGGATAAAGTTGTGGAAAGGCACAGATCAGGGGATGGGTCTAAAAATATTTCAAAGGCCTTGAATATCCCTTGGAGCACAGTCAAGCCAATCATTCAGAAGTGGAAGGGGTATGGTACCACCAAGCCCCTGGCTAGATCAGGCCATCCCTCCAAACTGGATGACCAAGCAAGGAGACTGATCAGAGAGGCCACCAAGAGGCCAATGGCAACATTGAAAGAGCTACAGGCCTTCATGGCAAAGACTGGTCACTGTGTGTGCATGTGCCAACAATATCCCAAGCACTGCATAAGTCCGGCCTGTATGGTAGGGTGGCAAGAAGAAAGCCATTACACAAAAAAACCAACCTTGAGTCCAGTTTAAGGTATGCAAAAAACTTTTTTTTTGGTGGTCTGACGAAACCAAGATGGAACTTTTGGCCGAAATGCAAAATGTTAGGTTTGGCACAAACCCAACACAGCACATCACCCAAAGAACACCATCCCTACTGTGAAGCGTGATGGTGGCAGTGTCATGTTATAGGGATCTTTCTCATCAGCAGAGACAGGGGCACTTGCCAGGATAGAAGGGAAAATGGATGGAGTAAAATACAGAAGAATCCTCGAGGAAAACCTGCTTCCCTCTGCAAGAAAGCTGAAATTGGGATGGAAGTTCACCTTTTGGCATGACAACGACCCGAAGCACACAGCCAAAGCTACACTGGAGTGGCTAAGGAACAAAAAGATAAATATCCTCGAGTGGCCCAGTCAGAACCCCAGCCAAAATCCAATTGAAAAATCTGTTGCATGACTTGAAGATTGCTGTCCATCAACGCTCCCCATGCAACTCGACTGAACTTGAACAGTTTTATGCAAAAGAATGGGCAAATATTGCCCAATAAAGGTGTGCAAAGTTGGTAAAGACTGATCCCAACAGATTCACAGCTGTAATTGCTGTCAAATGTGCTTTCACCAAGTATTAACTCAGGGGGTGGACACTGATCCAACCAAGATATTCAAGTTTTGTATAATTCATTCATTTTCTGAAATTTGTAGAATGTTTTTCACTTGGAAATTGTGAGTTACAATGTGTAAATAAAGGTGGATTAAGTCTGATTTCATGCAATTTAATTCCAGGCAACAAAAGATGAAAATTTTGAAAGGGTGTAGACTTTATATAGGCACTGTACGTACGGTATCATGGTACACGTACTTAGCTTCGTTCAAATCCCTAACTCGATAACATATTTAGCCAACATGACCTTCTTCTTCTGCTGCTTGTGTATGGCAGCCTGGCTGCCGGGTAGCTGTCATTTTGTTGGGGTGTGACTATGCCACTGATGCTGTGCCCCTATACCAGTACACTGGTACTCATTTTGACGACCTCGGAAGGATGACAGGCTGAGTCAACCCCACCTGGTGTTATTTCAGCGGTAAACAGGGCTCAAACTCAGGAACCGAAGATCCCAAGCCAGCCACCCTAACCACTAAACCAACACCAGGCAAACATAACCTCTGACCTCTTGATGCTAAAATCTAATCAGTTCATCTTTGCATCATAATATATACATATGTCAAGCTTGGTCAAAATCCCATCACTGGTCGACAATTTATGATGGTAACAGGATTTTACCGAACACAACCTTTGACATTTTGAATCAAAAATCTAATCAGTTCACCTTTAAATCGTTACACATACTTGTACCAAGTTTGATTTAAATCCCTTCAACTGTTCTCAAGAATCACATTTTTACCGAACAACCACTGACCTTTGATGCCAAAAATCTAATCGGATCATCTTTGCATCAAAATATATACCAAGTATGGTCAAAATCCCATCACGGGTTCACAAGTCGAATGTAGGTAATTTGGTCACCGGAAACTTGGTCACGGTAAAACGGTCACAAGGTAATTTGGTCACAGTAATTCGGTCACGAGGTAATTCGGTCACAAGGTAATTTGGTCACAAGGTAATTTGGTCATAGTAATTCGGTCACAAGGTAATTTGGTCACGGTAATTAGGTCACGGTATTATTATTATTATTATTATTATTCACTGCATTTAAGGCCAGTAAGGCCCAAGAGCAGTTATAAACATTTTCATTTCATGGCCGGCGAATCTTGTTGGCATAATGACGTATTGACCAAGTTTACTGACCGATAATGGAATCGGAATTTAAAAGTTGAGAGAGACAGAATCTCTCGGATGTTGTTTGGAATATATATTATACGAAGATTATCGTAATTCGGACATTCAAGCATGAAATGAAATTCATCTTCGACTATATACGACAAGTCTCAACGATGCTGTTATAAAACTTGTATTTTTGCCACTATTTACAGATTCAATTGTTTCAAATTAACATTTATTGTCTCTGGTTGTCTCAATTACAGATTTACAAATTAATATTACAGTAATTTACAAATTAATACTATGGAGTTACACTGTGTCATAGAATTACACTAATATTAATTTGTAAATCTGTAATTTACTCAAAGTAACTTTGTAATTCCATGAGACAGTGTCAACTAATTGTCCAGCCTCCTGGTCAGTTTGATGTTGAAGCCAACTCCACGAAAGAACTGGGGAATGTCTTTTCTACCAGCCTGGAGGTCACCAATAAGTGATACCAGCAGTCTCTGCATTTCCACGTACTCCTGCTTCACCCGCTTCCTCCTGACATTCCCGATGGCATCCTGGGCGATGACAGTATCCACCTCTACGGCTTCCTTTCTGAACCATTCTACAACTTTGGACGTGGTTGAGTGGTGGTAATTCATCGCCACACGCATTTTATTGTTCCAGCCCTCCACAACGTTGTTGGTCCGAGGATTGTAATCCAGTGTTTGTTGATGAACGTTCCATGTGTGTGGAGGAAAGATCGGCTGGACTCCATTTCCACCAGACATGTAGGTTCTGTCGAAGTCGCCTATCAGGGGTTGGGCTGCTGGAGGACAGATAGCCCGCAGATGTACCATACCGGCAGGCACATCGATAATTGGCAAAAAAGCCAGGCCGTCCATTTGCGAACAAAAAAGTTGCAGATCGTCGTCTTGACGATATTGAGCGGCCAAACCGAATTCTTGTATTTTCCGCCACGTGCTCTGTGTCAGGTGGTAGAAGCATCCTTGGGTGATGGTGTTTGCACCCAGGATAGCTCATACTGCTCGCATCATGCCGTCTTTGAAATCTGTCATGATGCGTAAAGGAGAGAAGACCACGTTGACACCTTGGCATGCATCAACAATCGAAGTAAGAAATTCCTCGTAGGTGACCCTCTACTTCTTAGGTAGAAGTGCGTAGGTTGCGGTAATAAAGTTATCTTGGCCAAATGGGATACGTACACAATATACTTGCAAAAAATATGGCTGGTGCCATTGCAAAGTTACCTTCCATATAAACCGTGTCCACGTTACCAAGTCTTTCCAAACATTGAGGACTTGAAAAGACGAGCACCCTGTTGCGATTGTTGGCACCGTTGTCGTAAATCAGGAAAGGTTCTCCTCCAACCGTAGTTCTCAAATTATCTGGCAATGGTCCAAGTTGGTCCAATCCCGAGGGATACCGCAGCGCCAGGGTCGCTGGTTATGGAGCGTTCTTTTTCCAAATCTGGCTGTGGCATGTAGGGACGGGCACCGGCAGGCAAGTCAATCAGCTCGTCCTGATAAATTTGCCCTGGATTTTCCCTCGATGCACCTGCACCTGCCCTCCGTTTCATGGCGACTGACTTTAACCACTTCCACTTTTTCCACACATGGCAGATTATTATGCGGGATTCCTCCTGGCTGAATGTTACCATGGTTCAAGTTGGTAGAAATGGCTCCGCGACACTGATCAGAAGTATTCTTCACACACTTCCACCAAATTTTGTCAGGTCGGGTAACTTTCTTGGTATACATGTACGCTTCATGACACAACTTCAATCCATTCCGTGTAGACTGCGTCGCTGTAGCCATCGTTATTTGAATCACAAAGACACACTTTTAATAATCGTCTAATCAATGAGAATCAAGAATGAACTGTGATTTATATGCTGTCAATGTTGTTCAAAGTCATTTCCCAAATTTCCAGGAAAGTCGCATGATGTCCCATTACAATATAATATGACCATACAAGGTGGTCGATTGGCATGAACATCACCATTTATGGATGGCATGGCTGGTATTCGCGGAGCTGGCTGAGCTGTGACCAATCGAGGCGCCGATGAGGCAACCTCGAACCCAGGTCCGTACCGAGCCCTGGTAAAGAGATGTCTGGAACGCGCGCTGATTCGTCTAAAATCGACGATCTTCCGGAAAAATAAATAAAATCGTTTTATAACAGAATCGTTGAGACTTGTATATAGTCGAATATGAATTTCATTTCATGCTTGAATGTCCGAATTACGATAATCTTCGTATAATATATATTCCAAACAACATCCGAGAGATTCTGTCTATCTCAACTTTTAAATTCCGATTCCATTATCGTAGTCAGTAAACTTGGTCAATACGTCATTATGCCAACAAGATTCGCCGGCCATGAAATGAAAATGTTTATTACTGCTCTTGGGCCTAACTGGCCTTAAATGCAGTGAATAATAAATAATAATTATAATACTGTGACCAAATTACCTCGTGACCGAATTACCTCGTGACCGAATTACTGTGACCGGTTTCCCGTGACCAAGTTTCCCGTGACCAAATTACCACGCCCCCACATGTCAGTGCGATAATAGAATATTTACCCAACACGACCTCTGACCTTTGACCTCTTGATCCCACAATCTAATCAGTTCATCTTTTCAAGATTTTACATACTTGTGCCAAGTTTGACTTGGATCCCTTAGGTTTTCGTTGCCGTGATAACTTAAGAATGGCTATCAGACAGACAACCCGAAAACATAATGCCTCTGGTCACTTAGTCAGTGGAGGCATTTAAAACAAAATTTGATTTCTTCAAAATGCCAAAAGGATTACAACAGCACCAGGCAACACCGGGTACCCTGCTGGTTCATAATGAAGCTATTGTACTTGCAATGTTATTACTTGAAAGATATGGCTTTCAAAGCATTACCAAATGTACAATTTTCAATATTTCAGTTATGTTTATTCAAAGGACAGATCATTTAAGGAAACAGAAGTGGATAAATTGAGACACAAAGAGAAATCTGTAGGAATAATGCAGTGTTCATAGCATTGCAACATGCCCCCAATTTTATTCAGCTGATAGGGGCAATTTATAACAGCAAGACATCTCTCTGCATTAACAAATAAATCATCCAAGGACCACCGCCCACCCCTCCCCCATCAAAACGTTGGCAAGATAGCTTCAAGCTCATCTGAAGTTAATGTAGCTGGATCAAGTGAAGCTGGAGTACACTGCATCACATGATGATTTGGTGTATTTTATCACCCACCCTTCTATCCAAACCTAACTGTGTTTTCATTTCTGCTGGGTAGGTCACAAAATTTGTCTCAAAGACCACAACGTGTGTATTGTGGGGCCACTCCTTCTGGGGTAGAATGGTTCCCCAATATGATAAACGTACAGCAATACCACCAACAACTACAGCAAATGTCAAGTCATGCAAAGCTCAGGACCTGCACACCTTGCACTACCAGACAACCACTATGCTATAGTTGGTGTGTTCATACGTTCACAAACAATAGTTTTTTTGTGGATTAGTCTCGTGTTATTCTTTTTACGACTAATCAGGATTCATTACCTCTGTGACCGAAGGTGGATGGAGGTTATGTTTTCATCTCTGTCTGTCTGTTGGATTTGCTATATATGCTAGATATCCCTTATTGTTGGGTTTTCCGTCTGTCTGTGTGTGTGTGTATGTGTGTCTGCAACGCGAGGCTCCACAGCACGAACCAGTGAACCGATTTCGATGAAACTTTGCCAACAGGTGGAATATATACTGGGAATGTGCGCGTTTGAATTTCGTTGCCTCGCAACCACCCGTTGCTGTGCAGCGGCCGAAAAACCGCGTTGAGTATTTCAATACTTGTCCTTCAGTTTTGAATGTAGAGAAACGAGACTTCGGAATTAAACACTTCGAGATATTTAGAAAATTTTACTCGAGCCGATTTTTGATTGAGGTTTTATTTTTCAAATGGTCGTCCTTCAAAAATCGGGTGTCTATTTACCATCATTTAAGGTGTGTATACAGTGTTTGTAAGGAACTTTCACCGTCGTTCCACCTTCGATCTCTCCTCGATCCAAACGTTATTGACGAAAGTGAAAAGGATCCAAAATAAATGGAATCACCGGCATTTCTGTCTTTGTGGATTTCTAATAATATGTATATTTATTTACCGAAAACGATTCCACGACCTACATAACACCTTCAATTATTTATTTATTTACCGAAAACGATTCCACGATCCACACACCACCTTCAATTATTTATTTATTGACTGAAAACGATTCCACGACCCACACACCACCTCCAATTATTTATTTATTTACCGAAAACAATTCCACGACCCACACACCACCTCCAATTATTTATTTATTTTCCGTAAATGATTCCACAACCCGCACACCACCTCCAATTATTTATTTATTTACCGAAAACTATTCCACGACCCACATACCACCTCCAATTATTTATTTATTTACCGAAAACGATTCCACGACCCACACACCACCTCCAATTATTTATTATTTAAAGTGGGAGTGGCGTAGAAAAGTGGGCGTGGCTTATGAAAAATATTGTGTGGCTCAGGAGGTGTGGTCAAACAAGAGCATTGAGAGAAGTTTATCGGGTTTTCCGTGTGTGTGTGTGTGTGTGTGTGTGTGTGTGTGTGTGTGTGTGTGTGTGTGTGTGTGTGTGTGTGTGTGTGTGTGCGTGTGTGTGTGTGTGTGTGCAACGCGAGGCTCCACAGCACAAACCAGCAAACAGATTATTTTTCAAATGGTAGTCCTTCAAAAATAGGGTGTCTATTTACCGTCATTTTTTATGAGGAGTGCCAGTTGCCAAAATACGCAATAGGAAAAATCTTGCCAGGCAGAGGAACAATTGTATGTGAACCAATACGTCTTGGCAATGAATCTTCGTCAGTGGATCGGTCAGAATGAAAAGCATCGTATCCAGCGCTTCGATCCTAGCGAATCCCTCGTCACCTACCGGCTTGTTTGCCTGTTTCTTTGTTTGTGAACAGGATATCTCAAAGTTGTGCATGGATTCGGATGAAATTTGCTGGAGAGCTCGGGTCGGTGACATGGACGAAATTATTAGATTTTGGTGACGATCCAAATCTAGATTTGGATCTGAGATTTTTTTCAGTGATTTGTCACCATTGAGAGATGCGGATGGCAAAAACGACATATAGCAGGATTTCTGAAAAAGTTGTGGACGGATTTGGATGAAATTTGGTGAGCAGGTTGAGCATGTGGCAAGGAAGAATTGATTCGATTTAGGTGAAAATCCAAATATGAGAATATTTTTGAGTGATTCTTCACCATTGAGTGATGGGATAAAAACAGTATATAGCAGGATATCTGAAAAAGTTATGGACAGATTCAGACGAAACTTGGTGGATGAGTTGGTTAGGTGACAGGAACAAGCCGATTAAATTTGAGTTCAGGTCCAAATACATATCCAGCCTATCAATGGGATAAAAAAAACCGTAGACTAATCAACCTGCCGGAGGTATGCACTCTACACAAAGTGGCCGTTCTCGCTAGCCCTGTTTCACCAAGGTAACGATGATTTCACGTTTTTGCTATTTGAAATAAAACTGAAAAGCAAAACAACATCGAATCCTTCGACAAAGATCTCAGAAACTCTTAAACACCACTCCTCTTGGAAAGAGTCTTCAAACCATCTGACATGTCAAGTATGTCTTTCATAAGATAGTCTGAAAAGAAGAATATGTTTGTGAGGTCAAAATATGGTCGAAGAACACTACCCTGAATCATTTGTCACTTATCACACGAAATGCCAAGCTTGTGTGTATTGTGGGCTATTTTAACTATTTTAACAGTGTTAAAATACTCCCAAAACGGTAAACTTGCTTAATTGGGTCACTTTCATTTCAATAATGGCTTCTCATGCAGCAAGTAAACTGATCTACAAATTTTTTTGCCAAGTTAAATCCTTACATCCTTTCACCTGCAACTTATTTATAAGATAATGATTTAAAATCTATCAGAAAAATGCTTCTCTTTGGACTGAAAATTCCACTGCTCATCTGTCAGATCTTGGAGTTTGTCAACAACAAAACAGTACATCATTGACATAATCGAGTTGATAAGATCATGTGATTGATTTTTGACTTCAAAATGATTGATTCTTTAATTGTCATAAAATAATTAAGATGTTTAGATTTGAAACAGAAGTTACAATCTGTCATGAAGGTCGGTGAAAAGTCACAGGATTAGCATTTTCAAGATCCATCGCCAAATTTTCAGAGTAAGAATTATGAAGACAAAATTTACTCAAAGTGCAACAAATAAATAAATAAATAAATAAATAAATAAATAAGAGTTCATTGAAAAACTTCCCCCACACAGTCTTGGGAAACAAGGACATGGGAGGGGCCAGTAAGCAGCAAATGTTTTGTTGAGATGATGCAAAATGCCATAATATGTTGTCCAAATACTGCTAAACAGAAGTTTTTAAAGTGCCAAAAAACATGATTTGTGTTCTACAGTGTTGATGTATGAAGTGTATAATTCATTCGAAATAAATTAAGATTTTAAAGGTTGTCGGAAAAAAAAAAACTTTTTCAGAAGTTTACCGCCATTGATGTTTTTAAAGTGCCAAAAGTCTTTTTAAAGTCTTTTCTACCAACTTATCTAATATGTCTCGTATTCGTTCTTCATGCCCTGTTTGTGTCCTTTATAGCATCCTTAAAAACAGAATGTTTCCTATTTGGAACGATTTTCAATATTGTTTGACTGCCAGACAGGTGGGGTAAAATATTATCTCACTCCTCTCTGTGCACGTGCGATTGGGACAAATTCAGAGCCAAAATACTGCGAAACTACAGGTTTGTTTTCCGATTGGTGTTCAAAATAGAACATTCAATTGAAATCAAGTTGTTCCTCGACCATCGACACGTTTGAAGACAGGAGGACAAAGTGAACTAATTAATCCCACTTTACCCCACTTTTCGGGGAAGGCTATGCAAGTGTGAGGGGTCTGTTTTGATCACTCCGATCCATGATTGCAAATTTTTCCATGACAGTACGATGTTGTGCAGGGAGGTATCACCCCAGCGTGGGTGAACAAATAGAAAGCCAAATGTACGTGTGCGATTGAGAATACAGTATTTAAACGTGCATTGCGCCTAATAAACGAATGAGAATATTTTATGAGTTAGTGAAAGATTGCAGGAAAGCAAGAGGCACAATTCAACTTCATTTTTCTAAATGACCACCATATATTTCTTTTGACAGACAAGTTAAGTAAAAATGGTGTGTACAATTATCTTAATACAAAACAAAACTAGAAGGGCACTTGGTGGAGCGCATACCTCCGCCACGCAATGCCTGATCCACGAGAACACGTCGGGCCTGTTACATTTTTGAAATATGCTATAAAGTACGATATCGTTTTTGGCCCTATCTTTCAATTGTGAAGAATCACTTTAAAAATCTAGTCGTCGGATCCGGATCCGGATCTTCACCAAAATCGAATCAGTTTGTCCTTGTCACACACTGAACCTGTCCACAAAATTTCATCCGGATCCATCCACAACTTTTTGAGACATCCTGCACACAAACAGACAGATAACCAGATAGAAAGGAGTGAAAACAACCTCCTTCACCTTTGGTGGCGGAGGTAATAAGACACCCATCATATTAGAAAATGTTACTTATTTTAATTAGCATTCAATGCAAAGGATATGAGAAAGGAAAATAAAAATAAAAAAGTCAGCCAGCAACAAAAACGAAATGCCAACAATGCAGTTATGCCACACAACTAGACTAAACATGCAAATAATAAAAATTAGTGTGGGAAGGAGTGAGGCCAAAAAAAAAAGAAGTCACGATTACTGATCTGTAACACTGAAACTGTTGCACAGCAAGCACATCTATCGTTGAGGCCAAGACAACATCCAACCTTGTCCAGACAAGACTAAATGCATTTGGTTAGCAGGAAATAGCATGGGGTTCAACTTAGCCACAACTATGCAATGCACCTTCATTGTAAAGCGATTTGGCCTCAGTGCTCAACTCGTTGTGACAGGTGTCAGATCGCCCGAGTTCCACTTCTGGATCACAAATCTTGCAAGTGACAGACTGCCTATGTTTATGTTTTCAACTCGTCAGACTCGTGACATCGTATGTGGAAAAACAAACAAAAACAAGTGAATGGAGTGGGGTTACACCTTGATTACATGTCATGCTATTTTCAGAAATTGTCATCAACACGTTCTCTTTTTTCACATTATGGTTGGCCTTGTCCGTTTATAATAAGACTGCGACTGCTGCGCTGCCAGAATTAAATTTTCAGAGATTGTGTGGCCTCAGTGTCATACTTCACTCTTCCTGAACCCCGTCATGCATTGTGCAACTCCTCCCATGAGCAAATCATGCCCCACCTCACATGGCAATACTCCCAATCCACTTGGAGCTTTGGTGGAGTCAACGTGTCTGATTCTAAATTGGTGCAAACCAACGATGTCAACAGAAAAACTAATGGACACATGACATTTAAATGGTTGCAAGTGTAATCGGTAGTTACGCTGGCAGTGTGTGCTAACCCAGACTGGCCAAAACACTTCTGACTTATATGAACTTTCTCCTATCAATTTAAAATGAGAACATTAAACAGATCAGGTATTTTTCAGAGTTATGACTTTTCAGTGCAGTCAACCCTGAAATATCATGGGTTTGAATATTGCGGGTTTTGACCAATCACGGTAACCTCTTTATATTGCGATTAAGTTATTGAAATAATTAATTTTGACCAATCGCAGTTTTTGAGCTGAGCAGTGACGCCTCATCGGAGATGCCTCACGCATCAATAATGGAATGATGGCAAAGTGTACAATGATACACAAAAGTGATTATTTTCATTTCATTTATTCGCTGGTTTAGGAAGCTGCAGAAATATTGATAAAATAAACACGACAGGTTACAAAGAAAAATGATTTAACCCTTTGAACCCTGAGCTCCTTGGACCTTTGGCTTCCCCACCCTGGGCTCCCTGGAGAAGAATCCGGCCACCCGGATGGGATATTGTACTTGCAAGTAGGCTTTTGAAGATGTTTATTCAACCAGTCATGCTGGAAATGAAAGATGCTTGACCAGAAAATAAATTGCACTCCCTCTGACACAGTAGAAACCTTTTCACACTACAAAATCTCAGAGGTAAATCCGATTCTACCCCATCGCTACCTCCACAAACTCTGAGCTTTCACAGTACATTTCACTTCTCTTCTCCCAGGGGAAGGAATTTTTAGGGCCAATACTCCAGGAGATTTTAAACCTGCTCAGGACCAGGGTCATCTCAGAGGGAACACTGTATCCTGGGGTATTAAACGTCATGTGAAACGAGCGAGGTTTATTTTATTGTGGGCTAAACACTGCAGTAAAGGTTTATGTAATAGTTTGTAGTCAAAGGTCAAAAGTATTGTTTACTGCTGAGTTTTTCCACGTAATTCTTATGTATACATGTAATGTGGGCATTCACCAAGCAGAATGCCCACGTATACACAAATCTTTTCAATATTCGAAGCTGTCGCCAGCGTCGCCTATCTGGCTGGACACTAGAATACTCCTTTGGCACAAAATCTTTACAACCCCCCCCCCCCACCAAGAGAAAAAGAGCAAACATCGCTTTGGGAACGGGCACCATTTTTGATGCTGTAACAGTACTGCACATACAGCCAATGTGAAGCAAAACAATATGGGTCCGAGTCAATTCACAGGATGGTAATCAGGAACGCATTGTCTGAAAAGACCACGGAATACCCCGGGGAAGCTAGCCTCAGGTTAAGCAAACCACATAGTTAGCAAAACCCGTGTTGAGTTAGCAAAAAAAACAAAATCCGTGAAAGAAAGAAGATTTTAAAAAACACAAACCGTGTGGTAAGAAAACTGAAAATTTTTCCCCAGGGGAAAAAAGCAGTGTGTACTGTGAAATGGGTATCGGATACATTTTTTAAAAAACAAAAAAGATGATTGTATATGTCATTACCCTCACCAGAGGAGAGGGTATTGCATTTGGGTCCGTTTGTCTGTATAGAATGTTGAGTACGTCTATTTATTATGTACCACCGAAATGTGATTACGTCAATTAATTAAGTACTCTTGGAAGGTGAGTAGGTATATTAATTGCATACAATTGGAACCGAGTACATCGCTCACTTAATTACATACCATTGGAAGTGATTGTCTTCTTAATTACTTACTGTTGGAATGCGAGTACATCTATTAATTACGTTCTATTGAAGTGCGAATTTGTCTATCAATTACATACCATTGGAAAAGAGTAGGAATGTTGATTTCATACCAATTACGTATTGAAACGTATCAATTACATTTAAACTACGTCTGTTATTAACACACCAGTACACAAACTGTCCTGGTGAGGGTCTGCAATCTCTGATTGCTCTTTGTAGTTTATTAATTGCCAGTGACATGACATTTAACTGACCAATTTTTGGTTGCTCATACCAAAATGCTGAAAGTTGCTTG
>NC_140964.1:26132442-26159942 GCF_056783735.1 Eptatretus burgeri
AGGAATGACCCAATATCAAATTTTGAGTTTAAAAAAAAACAACAAAAACTTCTGATTTGACCCTTGTGACCCTAAGTCCCTACCACCTGAGACATGAACTGAAGGTAAAACACAAAAACTTGTTTCACATTTCATGCGTCTCCCAATGTTGATTGCATAGAAAAAGTTTCATTTAAAATGTGCCCGTAATTGCATTTTTTTTGTAATTGACCTTTTCACCTTGTCCCAGAACCCCAGAGGGCAGGACCAAAAATGACACCGCTCTTACACCTTTGCATGTGGTGATCATAATTACCAAGTTTGGTGAATTTGTGCACAACCGTTTTGGAGATCGCATGACAGACAGATAGACAGGACAGGACAGAACAGAACAGGGGATTACAACATCCGACCTGTTATAATTCTTTTCGTTTTTTCAGGCATGGAGATAAAAAAATTATTAAGTGGAAAACAGGACTGCAGTTCTTTCGAAAGAATCTCATAAATTGCATTCAAAAGGGGGGGGGGTGGGGAAATAAAAAGAAAAACTTAGGGTGTTGTGTACCATGGTGTGAAAAGTGACAAGAGAACTCATTAATACAACTAAAATCCCATACGTGTTTGACAATGGGCATGAACAGTACTCGGAAAAAAATATGATAAAACATAATTGTCTTTGCCACCATGACAGCCTCGGATAAACATTTATTGCGATGAAAATTTGCAAACATTTTTCACGTTCACAAAGCACAGCAACCAGTAACCGACACCACGTGAAACTCCCAAAATCCAGGCTTAGTGCTCACCTCTTGTTTGATATTATTCATAAATTTTCATTTTCTGTGCTTTCTTTTATAAAGCACTCTGACATTTTACTGCTCAATGAAAAGTTATCTGCAGTACAAGATAATTAATGATAGATTACCTTTCACAGGAGTCGTGTTGGAAAGGTTCAAAGGTTCTGTGCCGAGAGGTGTGGTTCTGCTCATAAATTCTTTAGCTTGCTTGGCTTCCGGCTGCTCCTCATCTTGAGCGTCCACCAAACGCTTCCTCGCCCGGTTCCCTGGCGGAGTCACTGTGGCACTTTGAGTGATCGGAACTTCAATTTCATTTTTGACAGGAATAATTTTCGTTAACTCCTGACCAACAGCACTTTGCAGTGTAGTACTGAGCCCCGTAGACAAAGGCGCAGATGGATTTTGCACACCTCCCGTTTTGGAAGATTCTGACGGAGTTGATTGTTTGACCTGAGCTGCTGTCACGTCTGGAGAAACAAATTAAAAGTTCACATGTTGTGCTCATTTTACTTGTCAAATTACGAAGCACAGATATCAATTCAGAACCATACTTTATATATTATACATAAAATAAATAATGCCTCCAGCCTTGGGCTGCAGAGGCATAAAAATATTACAAATGGAATTGCTTCTCCAGCAACAAAGCATTTTGTGGGGAAAATTTTTTTTCAGAAAATTCTCTCAAAAATACCTTCTTGTAATACAAGCTAGCTTACAATCAGAATTAAAAACTAATCTTGTTGGTGAAGGCTACTGTCCGCTTGGGTCAGCGGAGAGATGAAACAATGGATTAAATCAACAGGACCTTGAGAGAGGAATGCTAACTGCGGTGGGAAACAAGGAGAAGTTGACGTTTCGGGCATTCGGTAAGGAATCGTGAGGTGCTTGACTCCCTGGCACAGGTGTGAGTAAATGAAGTGCAAAAGGGTCAATTCCCCAAGGCAGGGGGGGGTCGCTACACCTATGCCTCGGTTGCAGAAGCATCGCTTGAACTATTAGATCAGGTTCCTGCGTTTGTGGACAAAACACCCTAATGATGTGGGATGAATTTAGATCACCAGTGAAGATCACGATAGATACGACGAAAAGATTGCCTCACAGACCACAACATCAATTGCAACAAGAAGCAAAAGCAAGAATAGCTCCCATAGTCCAAGCGCTATTAGAACTGGGAACTATTGTTCCCACGGTCAGTCAGTTCAACACACTGATCTTGCCAGTACGTAAACCAAGAAAGTCAACATGGCACTTTGAGCAGGACTTAAGAGCTGTAAATGATTGCATCATACCTGCATATCCTGTAGTCCCAAATCCTGTCACTATCTTCTCCAGTATTCCAAGTAACACCAAATACTATTCGGTTGTTGATTTGTGTTCAGTTTTCTTTTCTATCCCCATCAAGCCTGAATCTCTTTCTTTTTGCAATCACATAAAAGAGCAGAAAGTACATGTGGACTGTGCTTCAACAGGGTTACACAGAAAGTCCAACATTGTTTCACGGGCATTGAAGGAGAGACCGGAAAGCAGAAAATTGCCCACAAACTGTTCCGCCCAGCAAGCTGAAGTGTTTGATTTAACTCGTGGTTGCTGCTTGGCAGAAGGCCAAACTGCGACAATTTACACCAATTCACACCACGTATATGGCATAGTTCATAATTTTGTTACCTTGTGGCGTGAGCGAGGATTTCTAACATCTGCCAGCACTCCGGTAAAGAATGGCCAGTTAATTGCTAACTTGCTCAAGGCAATTCTTTTGTCCTCCCAAATTGAAGTTATAAAATGTGATGCTCTGGTTCTGTTTATGTTTTGAAAGGAAATGCTGGAGTAGATGAAGCTGCGAAAGCCGCGGCCATTTCCCCGGATGCCCTATTGGTATTAATATATTTGAACACCAGCTGCAATTGCTCCTTCTCTTGATGATGTCGCTGTTTTACGAGCAGCCGATGATACAAGCAGCGATATGGACACAAGCAGGATTAAAAACAAAACCCGTCAAAGGGCAGAGGAGCTCCTGGTGAGCCAACGGCCATCAATATCCTGTATCCAACTGTGTCTGCGGACGTCTTCCTGCAGTAGGGTTACTTTTTTTTTGGTTGGTGACAGGATTTGCACTCCGACCATCGTAAAATCCTTCCCTCCGCAAAACACAACAAAAATGCAAAGATAATTGAAAACCCACTCCATGGTTGTACCTCCTGTGCAGCTCACCTTCACAGGGCAGCTCACCGCATGACGGGATTGGGGAAAAGCATTCGGGTCCCCCATTCTTTGATGATAGGAAGAAACTACAAAGTAAGGTCCCGGGTCAGATTGCGGTAGTTTGTGTCGGGGTGGTCCTGAGGTGTCGTCCACCAGACGGTGGTCTCCTTGGGTTAACCTGAGGCGGTCCCTTCGAGTGGGTGCCTGGAATGTCCTATCCCTAAGAGAGGATGATCACCTGTCTCTGTTATCATCTGAGCTCAACCGTTTGAACATTGGTATTGCAGCACTCTCTGAGGTTCAGGGACCGGATAGTGGCGAGATCATGGTGGGTGGTGACACTTACCATTGGTCTGGTAGCTCTGATGGTTACCATACCCAAGGAGTTGCTGTAGCGATTGATCTGACTGTGAAGGACGCATTCTATGCCACGCTTGAGTCTGTGATTGATCAGTGCCCCAAGCGAGATAGTCTTCTCGTCTTAGGGGATTTCAATGCATAGACCGGAACTGTTGGGGATCGTTATGATAGGTGTTGGTCCCCATGGGTCTTGAACCGTGAACCATAATAGCACCAAGGTCCTTGACTTTGCAAGAAGTCATGGACTTCGTGCGGCTGGTTCATGGTTTCTCAGTCGGCAGGATTAGTGGAAAGACAGAACGGTATCCTGAAAAATAAATTGGCCAAGATTTGTAACCAAGCAGCTAAAATGGCCAAATATGATACAAATAGCTTTGATGGCAATGAAATCAACCTCCAACAGAAAAACAGGCTTATTCCCACATGAGATCATAATGGGAAGACCAATGAGGGTGCCATACTTAGCTCCATTAACTGTAAAATAAATAAATAAATGGACTTGGATCAGATGGATGACACAATGTTTACATTATGTATTGCTTTAAACCGTGCTGTCAAGGGTTTTTATTCGCAAGTGAAGGAAGCACTGCCGGAGCCAGCTATCGCTGACTGCCACAGCTTCAAACCTGGTGACGTTGATATAAAAATTCATAAAAGAAAGAATGCCCTGCAACCAAGGTGGACTGGGCCATATCAAGTCTTGCTGATATATCATACTGCTGTAAAATGTCAAGGCCAAGCAGCATGGATCCACTCCTCCCACTGCGAAAGAGCCCACAGCACTGGGAATCCCGAGGACTCCGAAATGGCAACCCCATGACTACTATGATAGCCTTTCTTGTCATTTGTTTGATTACTCCAGTTATTACAGCGCGTGCGCTGTATACAATTGCACCTAGTTTGAAATGTCCCCGGCGTCGTCTACCACGTCTCAGGCGGGGCCGGTGTCCCCCCCCCGTCCCCCCCCCACGTGCCTCAAGACAGCCAATGACGGCCGCCCGGTAGATGCAGTGCGTAACCTCGACGGAAATACCCGAGTATTTCAATTGAAATTTGTGAAACTAATGTGTTATATATATATATATATATATATATATATATATATATATATATATATATATATATATATATATATATATATATATATATATATATATATATATATATGTGAAAACCATTTCATTTATTGCTTGACAGAAAAAAATCAAGAAATGCTCCCCTCATGTACGAACGAACGAAAGACGTCATTTCCGTCCACCATGGCATTTTGCGCCGAACGCAGAAAGCTAAGTTCTTCTGATGCCATCATTCTCTTTAATATTAGCCATAAACAAGTGTTTCATCATGCATTAGTAGTTGAAATTTACTTACAACAAGAACGAAAAAAATAATCTCCTCAGATTCAACAAGAACAAAAAAAACCCGCAAAACATCACGTGCAGGACAAGACCAATCGAGCTGAAGGAAACGATACTGTAACTGCACTGCTCCTGATTGGTCAAAGGACACCACGTGTGTTGTGTGGGCAGTGTTATGCACGAGGATTCCAGGCGAAGTTCTTCTTATGCCATCATTCTCTTTAATATTAGCCATAAACAAGTGTTTCGTCATGCATTAGTAGTTGAAATTTACTTACATTCTTTTGCGGCGTCCTGCCACGCCATATCGAACGATTTCATTCCTTCTGTTATATATAAAGGTGCTTATCACAATAATAACAAGATTTTTACATTTCAAATATTAAGTATGCTTTTTAATTGTTTTTCAACTGAAAAGGCATAAATTGCATATTTTAACATTAGTGTACTCATTTGATTCACCACACGCGCTGTATTGAAGGATTTCACTTGTTCTGACTTGCATGGTAGAGATAGGGGTACTCCCATGGTCAAGAGAACCAATGAATGATACTCGTGCTAATGCTTGTAATGTAAATTCATCAAATAAGTGATTTTCACACATCCGCACCGACTCACCAAGTCATTCATCACATACAAAGACATAAAAGGAAGTTAACATATAAAGACGAGCTACTACATAAGAGTGGAAGCAAAAGGGATTTCACAGAAAGTATAAAGGCACATTTGCATCCAGATGGGATACATGGAATTACCACTTGGCTATCTCTCCAAAACATGCTAAGACTTTGAATAAATGTAGCTGTTAGGTTTGTACTCACATACCCAATTCAATGCTGAGTGGAATACAACCATTAGCAGTATCTTTTAAATGGGATGAGTGGTGTAATATTTTATAAGATGCATGCAACGGGAAAATGATGAGGAGCGAGAAGAAAAATCGCGAGAGCAAACAGCAGTTATGGAAACGACTAACGGGAAGAGGAATTGTATCCAATGACAAAACTTTAGTAACTGATACCGGCCTAACTTTAATTTAAGCAAGATGCCTCCATATTTTGTGTTAAGACAAATGAAAGAAAAAGTAGAATTATGTCGAGTGCAAAAGTCATCAGAGAAAAGAATGTTAGGTAGGTCAGAGTGCAAAAGTTATATTACTGAAAACCGTGCAATGAGACCACAAGCATCAATGAATAACCGATTTCATTTGTGGAAACAAAGCTTTTCCATGGCTTCCAATTAATTGGATGGGTTCTTGTTATTTAGGTTATGTGGTACCTCATACACGTTCACTTACCCATTCTCCATTTCAAAATTCAAAACAAATTAAGTGAGGCATTTCTCAGACTAACTGGACCTTTATGACCATCCTTCCACAGTACGGAAGTTGGAAGGCGGCTGACGAACTTATAAATATGGTGGCTGCTTTGGAACTGTTTGCTTATGAAACCAAGGATAATTTAACATATATTAATGCCGAAATGATTGCTATGCGAACAGTAGCTATGCAAAATCGGATCACTTTGGATTTGATACTTGCTGCACAATGTGGAACCTGTGCAGTTATTGGGTATGAATGTTGTACTTATATCCCAGACAAATCAAAACACATTGCAAGTTTGACAGAAAAAAAATTAAAGGAGATAAATTTCATAATTATTATAGATGATTGAATATTTTGTAGCTCAAAGGGATCTTTGGAGGATGGTGGGCAAAATTATTGCATTGGATTTTTATTGGACTAATATTACTTGTTACCATAGTATTTTTCAAATGTGCTACTAGAGCATTACCCTCATTGATTTCCAGTTGCTTTAAGAGAAAAACGACTGCATCTGTAATGGTTTCACAACAAATATCTCCTTATAAGGATCCTGATCTTAATCAGGAATTCTATGAGTTGTGCAAAATTGTAAATGAAAATCCATAGATCATTATAATGAGTATGTTATGTGACTATGGGCAAATGTCATCCTCGTTCCCTAAACCCTATGCCAAGGTGTATTGAAAATGGCTAGATTGCCCATGGTGGTGAGAGATCTCCCACTGGAGGTAACGATGACATCAGAGGTATCACCCTATAAACTCCATGGGGAGTTGATGACATATGCCATGGATTAATTATTTTTCGTTGAGCAATTTCGGAAAGAAGTGATCCAAATTTTTCCGTTTCATCCAATATGGCTGCCATATCATGTGACATGTGACATCAGAGGTATCAATAAAACATTCTCCATGGGGTATCCCTCCAACATTTCAAGTTTCACATCAATTGGACAAGTGGTCGCATAAAAACAAAAAAAAATTCAGTGAAAATATAGTGCCTTCAGAAAGTATTCACACCTTTGGTGCATAGGTACAGACTGGAGACGGTGTGTCGTGACATACATTCGTCATCTAAAGTGGTTGCCATGGCAACCAGGATGCCGTTTTCCATCCGTTCCTGTCCGCACTCGAACTCCCAAAGTTTTCAACTTTCACGTTTCATATTTGGAACATAGGTACAGACTGTGGAGACGGTGTGTCACGACATACGTTCGTCATCTAAAGAGGTTGCCATGGCAATCAGGATGCCGTTTTCCATGTCCTTGCACAATTCTGTATATACCTTCTTGTTCGGGCGTATATTGTGCTCACTTGCGCTCTTGTTACTGATTACAATATACAAATACATAAATTGCTTTAAAATTATTTGGATCAGACTTCACTGCAATGCTTTATAAAAAAATATTATTTATTAGACGAGTCTTTTAAAAACGATAAATGTATAAACAGACAAGCATTGGGTGGCTTTGACACCAACTCTCTGGTTATGTAATGCTGTGATGATATTGGCTGATTCCCAAATTTCCAGGTGGATATAGAAGACCAGTCGTGAAATATATTTTTTAAATTAAAAATAGAAAAAATGCAAATACGTGAATATCGAAGCAGGTCACACTTTCTGACCCACGAATAGCTGGGTCCAACAGTACTTGACGACTGTGGTATACAAATCATCTGTCATAATAAATTCCAAGAAGCTCCAGTTTTGCATTCGGAACTGCTTCTGGACTATTTCAATAGCTCTAAACTTTGGAATTTTTAAACTATTGTTAAAATCGCCATTTTATTAAAATTGAAGTGAAATTGAAATAACACTGCACGTGTCCTGTGAAGTAGTTTTTTTTTTCTTGTATACAAGGTCAAGACTCGTGGAAGAGCGAGAACAGGGAATGTATCAGGACGCAACAGAAGAAAAGGAACAGTCGAAAAGGGGAGGGGGTAGGCCATACCAACAGCAGGGTTGAAGGATACAACATTCAGGGAATTGAACAACAATCAATATATTAAGACTGAATGACCAATTTTGTGCTCCTTCTTACGGTCGCGTCACGTTTTTCTCGGTACTGTGACCTGGACAGAAAGAAACTTCGTACCTGTAAGAGTGCATCGCACATAGTGGCAATAGTCAACCTTCGGAATCCGTCTGTGATGGGGTTTCGGATAGTTCTGAATAATCAACGCATCCAATATTCAAAGAATTGAACAACCAATTCTGAATAACAACAGATATGTGTATGTTAAGGTGCTTGGATTAAGATCCAAAGGTGGTGAGTTCAACCCCTGTTGGGCCATTGAATTAACACCAGGTACGGTCGACTCAGCCTGTAATCCTTCCGAGGTCAGCAAAATGAGTAGCAGCGTGCTGCATCCCCAGAAAATGATGCAGCCAAGCAGACACATGCTGCAGAGGAATCTATATTCAAAACCTATTAACTGGGTGCGTGTGGTGTGTGTGTGGCTCCTCCATAACTCCAAAACCATGAAACTTAGCAGCCTGAAAATTTGCATGCATACGAAGAAAACTCCAAGGAAGTGCACGACTGAAAATTGGGTGTTTGGGTTATTTAAAACACCCTCTTTGATCATGATCAACGGCCTTATTTAATTATATCCTTTATCAGGTGCATCCTTGGTCACTGCTCTCTATGAGGCCTTAAGGGGTATCCTAGGTAACCTCGCTGGTGTCTGAAACCACCATGTTTTTTGGCATGCTCAACCAAGCCTTGACTTTGAAAAGGCCACAACGATTTCTTTACGATACTTTATTTTTTCAGTTTCCTCACTCATATTATTGAATGCCTGTTCATCGTAGCTACAAATCGCTGGGTACATCGCTTTTGTATGTACTATAATTTTCAAATTAGGAGCTTGGAGCGATTTCATCCATCATATGATGCAATTTTCCATGATCAACTCTGAAGGACTAATTAAGGTACATCATCAAAATAATATTTCAGCTTTGAGGATCGGTTATCATGCGGAAGGAACAAGTGTTGACATCTGGAGTGAAATATGAAAATTTAAAGAAATAACGAGTCTTACAACGAAGCCGATATACCTATTTACCTTAGGAAAGCAAGGCGATGGGCCCTCCTTCTCCATAAATACACAAAAAATTGTGAAATTTCCAAAGCATTAAACATATCTTTTTCTACGGTTTGGAGAAATATATTGATGAACAAATGATTTAGGAATGTGCCAAAATTAACCAGCTTCATTCAGCCATATGATTTAATGCATTCACTGGTTGACCTCACACCCTGTCCCCCAGAGAGAGTCCTTATCCATAGCGTCTGCCAGATCTGTGCTGATATTTTCGAAGATTTCGCGAAGTGCTCTCCAGGGAATAAAAGCAAATCTGGTGAAAAACGGTCGTATAAAATAAAGTTATAACGTTTGTACGACTGTGAAACTATGTACGTGATGCTTACACTACACAGATGAGCAGGCAACATGATGGATAATCTGCAATGTTTATTTCACGGGCGATTAAAATTTGCGATGTCTCCAGGGTTGTTCTGCATTAAACAGCAACTCTTTTGCGGATAAAGTCATTATTTGAACAAATTCATTCAATTTCTTTCTCTGCTGCGGGTACCGTGAAGAACAGCGATAAAGTTTAAGAAATCCTATGTGACATGCAACCACAGCCTGGCCAGCCGTTCCTGATCAACTATTTAATTGGACTGCTTGATTGAGTGCTTTAGCTGAGCGAATTGTTCCCTCACTGTGGACGCATACGCCGTGCGCCGGCATCCGGGGTGAGCGGAGCAGTTCGGTCCGTGTGCCAGCATCCGGGTCGAGCGGGTCGGTTTGTTTCGTGCCCTGGTATCCGGGGAGAGCGGAGCGGTTCGGTCTGTGTGCCGGCATCCAGGGCGAGTGGTTCGGTTCGTCTCGTGCCCCGGCATCCGGGGCGAGAGCATTGGTTCGTTTCGTGCCCCAGCATCCGGGGCGAGAGGAGCGGTTCGTTTGGTGCCCCAGCATCCGGGACGAAAGGAGCATTTTGTTTGGTGCCCAGGCATCCGGGGCAAGAGGAGCAGTTCGTTTCGTGCCTGGGCATCTGGGGGAGAGGAGCGGTTCGTTTCGTGCCCCGGCATCCGGGGCAAGAGCAGTGCTTCATTTGGTGCCCTGGCATCCAGTGCGAGAGGAGCGGTTCGTTTGGTGCCCCGGCATCCGGGGCGAGAGGAGCGGTTAGTTTCGTGCCCCGGCAACCGGTTCGGTCCGTGCCCCGGCATCCGGAGCAAGCAGAGCGGTTCGTTTTGTGCCCCGTAATCCGGGGCGAGAGGAGCAGTTCGGTCCGTGCACCGGCATCCGGGTTGAGTGGAGCGGTTCGGTCCGTGCGCCTGCATCCGGGGTGAGTGGAGCGGTTCGGTCCGTGCGCCGGCATCCTGGGCGAGCGGAGCGGTTCGGTCCCTGTGCCGGCATCTGGGGCGAGTGTAGCGGTTCGGTCCGTGCGCCGGCATCCGGGGCAAGAGGAGCGGTTCGTGCCCCGTAATCCGGGGCGAGAGGAGCGGTTCGTTTCGTGCCCCAGCATCCGGGGCGAGAGGAGCGGTTCGGTCCGTGCGTCGGCATCTGGGGCGGCTCGGTCCGTGCCCCGGCATCCGCGGCGAGCGGAGGGTTCGGTCCGTGCCCCGGCATCCGGGGCCAGCGGTTCATTTCGTGCCCCGGCATCCGGGGCGAGCGGAGCGGTTTGGTCCCTGCGCCAGCATCTGGGGCAAGCGGAGCGGTTCGTGCCCCGGCATCCGGGGCCAGCGGTTCGTTTTGTACCCCGGCATCCGGGGCCAGCAGTTTGTTTCGTACCCCGGCATCCGGGGCCAGCGGTTCATTTCGTGCCCCAGCATTAGGGGGTGAGCGGTTCGTTTCGTTATTACTTCATGTACAAACAGCTCCTCTTTTGCTGTCTCAAATCAAAATGGATATCATGTACCCCCTGACAAGACATCATGTTCCATGGACTCCCGTTTCAGAATTGCTGCTCTAACTATTACGCAACCAAGTGCGAATTGTGGCTGCAGACTGCTTCCAAATAATTACATGAAGCTGGCATGAAAGCACCACTGCTCTAATGAGACAAGTGTCTGTGTTGCTGGGGAAAATGAATCGTGAAAGTTTCATGGTTTTTGGAAAATAAAGTGCAGGTCGACCTTCAACTGCACATCCTGTCGGATCACGCGATTTGCAGATTCGTTATTCCAGTCCCCGTGTATTTGCGGGTCAGAAAGCGTGACCTGCTTCGACATTCACGCTTCGCAGGACTTCAATTTAAAAAAAAAATTCACACTTCAGGAATGATTGGTCTCCTATATCCACCTGGTAAATTGCAAATCAGCCAACATCACAACATTGCATAAAAAGGTGCAAAAACATCCCCTTAACTACAGCCCAATTAGCTTACTGTTCTTCCAATCATCAGCAAGTTCACGGAATCTATCATCACAGTTGACATAAAATCATTCCTTTTCTCCAACAGCCTCATCTCAGATCATCAATCTGGATTCAGACCTGGTCACTCCACCTTGGACATGCTGTTTCTTCTCTCTCAACAATGGTGGAGGACTCAATATCAGACATGAGATCAGGGCCATCTCTCTGGACGTATCTCGAGCTTTTGATGCAGTCTCTGGCATCCTGCCTTGCTCTTCAAACTATCTGCTTCTGGAATCCAAGGGCGACTCCACTCTTGGATGACCGACTTCCTCCCTTCTCGTAGTGAATGTGTGGTTCTCAATAGAACCCTTTCTTCTCTTCTCCCCGTCAAGGTTGGAGTACCCCAAGGCAGTGTTCTTGGCCCCTTATCATTCCTAATCTTCATCAATGATCTCATTGACTCTGTAAAATAATCTTTATCTCTTTGCTGATGACTCCACTCTCTGCTGTGACATCTCTCATCCTTCTGACAGACAGACACAGCAAGCAGTCTCTTCCCTCTCCTCAGATCTTGACAAAAATCACAAACTGTTCAAACACAATTTTGCTTATATATCCATATTGTCCACCCTTTGGGCTTTGGGCTTTGGGTAACATCATCGTTACCCGGATCCCTTGTTTGTCCGTCTCCGACTTCGCCCGCTGCTCTGCTGTTCCTTTTGTTGTGTCCTGATTTGTTCTGTGTAATCGCTCTTCCACGAGCCGAGACCATGTATATGTAAAAAAACAACAACAAAAAACAACAAAATGCCCCGACATTAGCGGCATTTTTCAGGAATGTTTCCCCCACAAATAGCGGGGTCCAACAGTGCAGTATGTTATATATCAATGCATTTCTTGTTTGCAATTTGTAGACAAAGATTTTTGTTCGGAGTTCTTTTGATTGTGCATGCCATCGCTTAAATTGCATTTGCAACAGTCACTTCTCCACAGAGCTTCACTTGGTGTCCATTTTCTTTCCCCAATATTTTTATGTCGTAATTGCAGGAGTACTCGGCGCTGCTCGGTATTGCCCGGTCAATTTTCTAGTGGGGCGTAAAACGTTTCCCGACACCCACTAAGGAATGAGGTTGGGGATCATTTAATAGTATGTTGCACATAACTACAAAGGCTTAGGCAATATAGCGCGATAAAAAAATATATATATACCCATCAGAGATGGGGAATCCCCCGCCATTGAAAAATAATTGAAATCAGACAAGCATTTTTCCATTTATTACAAAAAACATTTTTTTCAAGATGGCCGCCCCAGTCGGCCATCTTGGATCCGGCCACGCCCAAAATCAATAGGGTTCTTCCTTTTCAGGTGGTACATGTGACCCAAATTTCAAATCGATATGGCGAAAAAACATTTTTTTCAAGATGGCCGCCCCAATCGGCCATCTTGGATCCGGCCACGCCCAAAATAAATAGGGTTCTTCCTTTTCAGGTGGTATATGTGTGACCTAAATTTCAAATCAATATGGCGAACAGTTTATGAGTTATCGCACTCACAGCTATAAATGTTGCGCCCAGCCAGCCGGACGGACGATAGACGGACGGACGACCCGGGTGACAACAATATCCCACTTCCGCCACGTGGCGGGGGATAAAAACCCGAACTTTTTTTCTTTTGCAAAATTTTCATTTTTGTTGCCGAAAACACACCAGCGCTCAAAAACATGAAGCTCTAAGTTGGACGAAGATCCATTCAGCCATCTCCAAGAAAAATGGCAACACGGACAGACCAATGGCTCTGTTGTGGTGTAGATTTAAAAGACAGCTATGTTCAGATTTTCTCGTCAAAACTTAATGTAATTAAAAAATTATCAATATCAATCATATACTGATCTATCTATAATTCCAGCAGTGTGTGTGTGTGTGTGTGTGTGTGTGTGTGTGTGTGTGTGTGTGTGTGTGTGTGTGTGTGTGTGTGTGTGTGTGTGTGTGTGTGTGTGTGTGTGTGTGTGTGTGTGTGTGTGTGTGTGTGCGCGCGCGCACTGTTTCTCGACAACCACTGATCCGATCTAATTGAAACTTGCCAGGTATTATTGCTGGGGACCTGAGTATGTGCCTTTTCAAGGTTTGATATTAATCGGACAAGTGCTTCCCAAGTTATGGCCATTTATTTACCAACCAATGACAGGACACATTGCTGCATAGGTATGGCCGATGGGAAAGAGAACCTCAGCCGCGTTCCCCGTTAAAGCCCAGTCACACCTTGACATTCTCGCCAGCTTATGCCGATTTTTCGAAAATTTGTCTAAAACGCTGGTACACGTCGAATACGTTCTGGGTAAGTTTTGATAACATTGAGAGCACGCTGAAAAACACTGCCATACGTCGTTGTACGCTGGCTTTAAACGTTGTACTTTTCGGTTGTCCCCAAATTTTCCATCCTTGAAATTTTAAGACTTATGCCAGCGTATGACTCACACGTTCCGCATAACACTGGCCATAAGTTGGAGGCACGTCATGCGATCGTTGACACACGTTACTTGTGAGTTACTCATAAGTCGAAACACGTCGAGGTAATCTTTAGCGTACCCGAAACCTTTTTTCTAACCTATGAGTTACGTGTTGTACGCACGTTACGCAATCGGTGACACACATCGACACACGTTACTTGTAAGGTGCTCATAAGTCGAAACACATCAATGTAATCGTTAGCCTCAGTGTTCCAGACTCCCTGTTTTTGTTTTTTTTGTTTGTTTTTTTTTTTCTTCCTTCCTTCGGTATGATGGTGATTTTGACACTTCGATTTCTAGTGCGGTTATAATATAATATAATTAATAGGCTGCCGCTCAACGATTTAAACCATAACCGCACTGTACACTGAACACCGTCATACCGAAGAAAAAAAAAAACCGGGAGTCTGGAACACTGATGCTAACCATTACCTTGACGTGTTTCGACTTATGAGCACCTTACAAGTAACGTGTGTCGATGTGTGTCAACAATCGCATATAGTGCATATAACTTATTCCTATCGCATGCGGAGCGTGTGTCATACGGCAAGTACATCGTAAAATTTTCAACATGTTTAAAATTAAAAGACGTACTCCATTTAATACGACGTATGATAGCGTACTTTAGCGTTCTATTCACGCATACCAAACTTACCCATACCGTATTCGACGTGCGCCAGCGTTTTAGACGCATTTTTCAGAGGTCGGCATACGCTGGCAAGATTGCCAAGGTGTGACTGCGATGTTGACACTTCCATTTCTGTGGCGGTTATGATTTGAATCGTTGTGCGGCAGCCTTTTCATAACCTACGCCACGTCATCGTCAGCGATGCATGCAGCGCGCTATGCATAAGTTAGACTATCGTTGGGCATAGGTTGTGAAGGCCGACAACAGGTTCAGCATTCGTTGGTATAAGTTATCCATAACACAACGAAACGTTCTGTGTCCGTTACTAATAGGTTATGCATAAGACCAAGTCATTATGAATACGTCCGAATCATTAAAAAAAAAACATCAAAGGTTCAACGTAAGCCAGCATTTTACATACATTTTAATACTTTGCCATTGCTGGCTAAAACGTCAAGGTGTGACTGGGCCTTTACGGGTTACAATGTACGGCCTTCCGGATAGTGGACTAAGTGTATTCTAATAATTTCTCCATTTCCTATGCGCATTTATAGATAAACAGAATGCTCCAATCCAGTCGTCGTTTAAGAGAGCGAAGGTACGGCCTGTGTGGTTGTTCGAAAGTTTTTATTATTTTTTTTTTTGCACGTACGTTTTTTTTTTCTCTCTCTTCTCTTCTCTTCTCTTTGCGTTTTTCCTTGCGATGACATTGCGAAAAGGCAAAATACGTTGGCGCTAATTGAATAATTGGCCATTAAAACTAAATTGCGAATAATCGTAACTGCGATATGCGAACTGCCGGAGAGTGAGGACTTAACTTCCGGACTTCCGGATAGTGATGACTTATTGTAATCTTTCTCGATTTTTTTTACTTACTGTATTCTTTCTTTCTCGATTTCTGTACTTTATCGATTTCTTTCTCGATTTTCTTAAACACAATGCCCCAATCCAGTCGTCGTTTACGACAGCGAAGGAACGGCCTATGTGGTTGTTTGAAAGTTTTTTTTGTTTGCACGTACAGTCACGCACGTACGGGCACAAGAGAGCGAAGGAACGGCCTGTGGAGTTGTTTCTGGTAAGTGGTTTTAAAGTTGTTTTTTTGCACGTACGGGCACACGCACGGGCACGTAGTAGTATTTCCAAACTCAGCATTGGATAAATATATATTTTCAATAAGAGTCACCAGAATCCCTTCACCCAAATGGATGTTTTGTGCACAGTACTGCATCAGCAAAGAAAAGCGACTCAAATATAAAGTTTCATCATCTACCATGTGGTGTAGTTTTGTTTCCATCTTCGCTGTAAATATTTTACGATAACATGCCGGGGATAATGTGCCATCATCTCCTGTCATCCTCCCATTCCTCCATGCAATATTTTCAATCAACATCAACTCCACCTCACTCATTCCTCTTAATTGCAGGATACCGTTTCCTCTTCTCCCTTTTTGTTTTTGTATACATAGTCAAAGCTCGTGGAAGAGCTCGTGTTAGTACACTGAATGGATCAGGACAACAGAACAAAAGGAACAGTTGAGAAAGGGGGAAAACACCAACAGCAGAGTTGAAGGCCAAGATAGAGGCAGACTTAGACAAACAATGGGTGTGGTGAGGAATGAGGGGCAGGAGAGGATGCATCGGGTTGACAAGATAGACACAAGGAAATTCTCAGGTGAGAAAACTTGAAATTTGGAGGAAGGAGGGATTGGGATGGGGTTAATGAGGGTGGAAAATATCATGGTTTTGGATTGGGGACAATCTGAGATGTGATGAACAGCTGTCTTGAAGACCTGCAGGGAAGAATGAGATTGAAGAGGATGTGGAAATTTGCTCCACAGGGGAAAGTGAGGAACAAATGAGTGGAAGCAAGCAGTGATCCTGAATTTAGATAGTTTCACCAGAAGGGGGTTGCATGCACTGCAGAAACCTGGGGGTATGGAAAGAGCAGATGGTGCAAGACCAGAAAGGAGGCGTTAGAAAACATAGAGACCACCGACCTGTGCGGTTTTCGAAGTAACAGATTTATAGACTTAGCTTCTTCACAGGAGATTCCAATAATTTTGAAAGCCTTGATTTCCATGGCATCAAGCTGAGTAAAATGTGAGGCAGGGGCACCAGACCAGAAAGGAGAGCAGTACTCCATCAAGCTGCGGATGAAGGCCTTGTATGTGGATAGGAGTTCTGGTGTGCCAAGGAATGACTTGAATGACCGAGGATGCCCAGTTGGTGGGTGGCTTTGGAGGCCAACTTTGAAATGTGGTTTGCCCTCGAAGGATTGTGGCTGATAGTTATTTATTTCATTTATTTATTCGTATGCATCCTGTGGCTGCATCATTTCTTCTGTGGGCGCGACTGAGCCGCTGATGCAATACCCCCGTTGCCAGTAAGCTGATACTCATTTTGCCGACCTTGGAAGGATGACAGGCTGAGTCTACCCACCTGGTGTTAATTAAACGAAACGGCAGGGGCTTGAACTCAAGATACGTGGATCTTAAGCCAGTCACCTTAACCGATAAGCCAACACGAGGCTGTGACTGACAGTGAGACCCAGGAGTTTGAATGACTGAACTGCCTCAAGAGGATTGCGAAGAAAGTAGATGGGTGGTCGGGTGGAGGGTTTGCCAGATGGTCCTTTCAGAAAGGAGACATTAAGGAGTCATGACCTCATGACCATCCTGTGAAAGGACATGAAGGAGTCAAAGACATCCTCTTGATATAAACTCATTCCCTTGCTTGTTGCAGTCAACTGTGGTCACATTGCCAATAACCTGCCTTTTTATCCTGTCAAGTTGCCCTCCCATGAACCTCGATTTTGTTTCCAAAAATAAAAAATAAAATAAATCCATGTCACATGGTGTTTGTGAATGTGACTTCACAGCCAATAAGGTACCACAATGACAAGACAAGACATGACATGGGTGCTGGATTTGCGATTTTCAAATATGAGGTTCCCTTTGTACTTTCTTCTCTGCATTTCCAAACTTAAAAATAAAATTTCGTTCAAATAACATTCAATCCAAATATTTAACAAACAATCTTCTGAAAGCAATCTGGCTGGAAAGGAAAATGGAAACATTTCTTAATGTGTTGTTTGCCATGACTCAAAAAAAATATAAAAATACATAAACGAGCAAGAATTAGGATGCACTGATTGGCTTTCCCGTCTGCACAGATAGCTCACATAAATATATGATGGCCTCCCAGGTTCAAATCCTTTACAGTGGATACACTACTGTATAGATTTGCACAATGACGACTGAAGTCATCATCAAAAATGTTTTTTATTACCTCCGCCACCTGAGGGGGACAGAGGTTATGTATTCGCTCCTTTTTGTCTGTCAGCCTGTTTGTTTGTGATCAGGATATCTCAAAAAGTAAGACAGATTTGGCCTAAACTTGGTGTACAAGTTGGATATGTGACAAGGACAAATTGATTATAATTCGATGAGGATCCAGATCTGAATACTACAATTTTAAGTGATTCTTTACAATTGAGAGATCGGGCCAAAACGATATATTGTACAATATTTTGAAAAGTTGTGGAGTAATTGGGCAAGTGACAATCCAGATCCGGATCTTCAACAAAATCGAATCAATTTGTCCTTGTCACACACCAAATTTCGTCTGAGCCATTCACAACTTTTTGAGAACTGCTCAGACAGACACAGACAGACAGACAGGGGTCTGACATACATACACAGAAACATACTATCTGTCCACCTTCAGTGACAGAGGAACAGTAATAATGCCTGCAGCACCTTTGACATTAAAAAAAACACAAGTCAAGCAACAGTTGTTTGAAATGAGGCAGCAAAACTTTTGTTACACCAAAGACTTGACATTCACCTGTGATTGCAGTCGCTTCGATTGCCTGCACCGGGACCTGTGCAGCTTGTGGCATTTGGAAGCGGATTGGCATTGGCTGGCCACATTGTCCAACGAATGCCACACGACTTGACATCTGACCTGGTGCTGTCTGCCTGAGCAGTGAAGCAGGCACTGTCATGGCAACAATAAATCAGAGGTGAGTGAGCCAGTACAAAAAACATCACTTGCTGCACATAGACCAATCAATATTTACTTTTTATTTCCCATTCTAAAAGTAATTAATTATATACAATGAGGATGATTAAAGTAAATTCACAGCAGCAGAACAAAACATGCATTGCAGCTCAACGTTGTTGATGTTATCAGACAATTGCGGAGATGGAAGGGGAAAAAATTAATAACGAGTTCACAGAACACGATACCCCGAATACTGCTCAAATATCTATCTATAATTTCAGGTGTGTGTGTGTGTGTGACACCGCTGTCTCTCGACAACCACTGGTCCGATCTAATTGAAACTTGCCAGGTATATTACTGGGGACCTGAGAATATGCCTTTTCAAGGTTTGATATTAATCGGACAAGTGCTTCCCAAGTTATGGCCATTTATTTACCAACCAATGACATGACACATTGCTGCGGCCATTTATTTACCAACCAATGACATGACACATTGCTGCAGCCATTTATTTACCAACCAATGACATGACACATTGCTGGGGCCATTTATTTCCCAACCAATGACATGACACGTTGCTGCGTAGGTCGGTGCGCGGCCGGCCGACGATGACGTCACGGGCCGTGCCGGTTACATGGCAGCGAATGTCATGGCAAGCAATGACAGGGAGGTAAACTTGATTTTTATTTGGATTTTAATTAACTCTGTGTGTGGAAGTGTGGTTGTCGCAAGAACGCGAGTGAAGGAACGGCCTGTGTGGTTGTCGCTTCTGGCTGGCGGTTTGAAAGTTTCATTTTTTTTGCACGCATGGCCACGCACGTACGGGCACGTGAGAGCGAAGGAACGGCCTGTGTGGTTGTTGTTTCTAGCACGCGGTTTGAAAGTTTTTATTTTGGTTTCTTTGTTTGCATGTACAGGCACGCACCTACAGGTACGCACCTACGGGCATGCCCTAGTAAATTTAAATTTCAATAAAACAATATTAAAAATACTCTAGTTTAAAAAATTCCAGAAGTTTTGCGGTAATGAAGCAGTCTTACACACCACCTTATTTAACATGTCCAATTACGAATAAACTGGAAGCTCTTGGAAGTCTAAACAAGGCAATTTGTGTTCTAAATAAAGTATATAATTTAAATATATATAGTATTTAAAGTATATAATGCTCAAGTATATAATTCAATTTAAATAAAATAAAGATTGAAAAAGTCAGATAAATAATTAATTCCGAATTTTACCACCGTTTTCACAGTGTCGATTAAATCACCTGATCGAAAGCGTTGCATCAGTTATTCGTGCCAGTTTGTGTCCTTCATAATGTCCTTAAAAGAGTAAGCTTCCGATTTGGAATGATTTTCAATTTTGTTTGACTGCCAGGCAGGCAGAGGAAAAAAAATTCACTCCTCTCTGCGCATGTATAGTCAACACAAATTCAGAGACAAAGTACTGTAAAACAGCAGGTATGTTTTCCGATTCATGTTCAAAATACTAGATGGTATTCATTCATGGAATACTTACCCCATGCAGTCTTGAGGGCTTGGTGCAACTTGCGAGCCAACTCTTCCGGTGGCAAATTTGTAACTAAATCTATCTACACTTTCGGGATAAATGTGTAGAAATTGCACTTTTAAAAATTTTGATGTACGCTCAATATCAAATGGTCATGTAACAAGTGGTAAAGTTTCAATTTCCTTCGGTGAATGGTTTTTGATGTACGCTCTAAACAAAATGCATATGTGAACGTACGTACGTACACGACAGATTTCTTCACCTCGCTTTTCACTTCGCGCACACAGAGTAATAACATTCAATTTCAATAAGTTGTTCATCAATCATAAACTGACATGAACAGACAAACGGACGGACAGACGGCCATGAACCAACTGCATAATCAATCGCTCTTTGATTCGGGTGTGCAGGGTAATATAATTATTCTACAAGCAGAGTATCACCAGTTTAGAAAATTGCATATTTTAAATAATAAATAGTACAACAGTATCTGTCCCATGGTCTGTCAGATTTGCTATCTCTTTACCCACCTTACGCAAATTCACTAAACTCCACAGACATAATTTGCAACGTCTTAATCAAGAGAAGACTTTTATCAAAGCATTCGACTCTACTGGATGATATCATGGCAATCGTTTCATTGGCAGTTCAAGCCCATCCTTCATTCGTTTGTTGTCGTCTCTGTTCCGTTCAACACATGATTGTTGTTGTTGTTGTTGTTGTTCTATGGCCATCCTATCAAATAAATGCTAATCATTCCAATCACCGGTCTTTGATGGCTCTATCTGTTAGTTTTAAAGAACTCTACAAAAAACATGATACCATAAACAACTTGAGTCAACAGAGCTTTGTCTGGGGTGAGGGTGGAAGGGGGAGATATTAGACGGTATTTGACTGAAAATAACACTTCGAACCAAATAGTAATGAGCAGAGCATGCTGTCTCAATGAAAGAACGCTCAGAAGTTGTTGACCTCACATGTACATTCATCACAACATCCACAAGGACGATAATTCACAATTAAAAATAATAATCTCCAGTCTGGGTAAATGACATGGTTTGGAAGAATAGACTATATAAAAATGACCGTTTTTACAGCCATTTTTCCCTGCTGTGCAGGGGTTTGGCTTTTTCTTGAGGCAATGTTTTATGGCCGGATGCCCTTCCTGACGCCAACCCTGGTCGCCTCTTACGACACACAGGGATATGGTACACCTATTCTAACCGGGGCATACACCGGGACCAGTACACTGGCACTCATTTCGCCGACTCGGAAGGATTACAGGCTGAGTCAACCCCCTGGTGTTAATTCAGCAGCCAACGGGGCTTGAACTCAGGACCGAAGAATAGACTATATGTTAATAAAAAATCAAAAAAAAAACAAAAAAAAAAAAACGTTGATTCGACGTATTTTGTTATCAATATTCTTTTTTGCACATAGGATATTAAAATAGGAAATTACAGTAAACCCTCAAATATCATGCGGTTCGGCCAATTGTGGGCAAACTATTGTGTTCCTATTTCATTGTTGCGAGATTTCATTTTGACTAAACATTGTTTTTGAGCTGAGCTGAGTCATCGTTTGCGTCCCGTACGTGTACAATAATCTCCCATTATGAGCCTTGTGTTGTTTCTCATGCACCGCATTGAACAGCAGCCAAACATAAAGCGATGGATAAAGTTAGTTGGGCTAAAAGGCAGAGAAAGATTATGACGTTAGGCAAAAAGATAAATTTGTTCGATTGGTTGGCTCAAGGTGAAAATGCGGTATCTGTGGGTTGCCATTACAGGATAAATTGAAGGGATAACCTTCCCCATTGTTCTCTTCCTCATTCTTAAACCTTCATTTTCCTTCAAACCTCGTTCCCAAACCCTCATGTTCCAACTCGGTATCCGAACCTCATTCCCAAACCCTTACTTTCACCCAGACTAGAACCCGCGTTCTCGTACTTCATTCTCAAAAACACATTCTCAAACCACATCACTTCACCAATGTTTCGACCGAATAATCACCACTTTAGCGTGGCAATGGTCGTGGTTCTTCACCGTTCCAGCATCAGAGTGAAATCAGATCAAAAGAGGCGCTTCATGAAACACGGTAACCAATCCGAAGGCTCCAAGGACTGGTTTGAGAAATTAAACAGGATTCGGCCTCCATCACGTAACATTAGTCAGGGAAGCAGCATTGGCTGACCATGATGCTGTGAAACACTCCCTAACACAGCTTATGGAACGAATCAAGACAAAGATTTATGGAGAGACTGCAGGAGGTTCCAAGCAGGAAAGAGGAAAGATAGACTCCGTGGTTAAAGATAAGATGGTGAAGGATAGTCGCACTTGAGCAAGTGGTTATGTGGAAATGCTGCAGATGACTTCGTCATAAAGCTAATGCTTCTCTTCCAATTGCTGAATCCCCTTCACCCGCTCACCCTTCCCCTGCTCTACCCTTCGCCCCCTCCCCTCCCCCCCACATGCCTCAAGTGAGCCAATGACGGCCGTCCGATAGATGGCAGTGCATAACCGTGACGGAAATGGCGACAATTGATGGGAATACCCGAGTATTTCAATGGAAATTTGTGAAACTAATGTGTTATATATGTGAAAACCATTGAATTTATTGCTTGACGGAAAAAAAACCAAGAAACGCTCCCCTCTCATGTACGAACGAATGAAAGACGTCATTTCCGCCCACCATCGCATTTCGCGCCGAACGCTGAAAGCTAAGTTCTTCTTATGCCATCATTCTCTTTAATATTAGCCATAAACAAGTGTTTCGTCATGCATTAGTACTTAAAATTTACTTACAATTCAGGCAGATATTGGTGGCAAAGTGTGAAGTGCTTCTTTCAATAACATTAATATACTCATTTGCTTCACCACACACGCTGTATTGAAGGATTTCACTTGTTGTATTTACATGTTAACATGCTTTACATTTATTTTACATGTTTATTACCTTCGCATTCTGCGAAAGGTTATGTTTTGGTGGCGTGTATTTATTTATTTATAATCTTGTGATTCGTACAACTCAAAAAGTATAAAACCGAATTGCATGAAATTTGGTGGGATGATTGGTTATTAGCCAGGAAGCATTCGATTAGATTTTAGGATCGTTCGGGTCAAAGGTCAAGGTCAAGAAAAGGTCAAATAGTCTTTTTACGATAACACGGTCAATTTTTATTCAATTTGCATGCAACTAACGCCAAAATGTTCAGAATTCAACGCCTCATCTTGTGATATGCAATATGACACAATGACGCCCATACTCTTGTTACCGGTTAGGGGTCAAAGGTCAGGGAGGTCACGACCTTGAAAAATATGCGGTTTTTGTCATAGCGCGGTCAATTCTTGTCCGCTTTACATGAACACAGCACCAAAATGTTCAGAATTTAATGCCCAATCTTGTGACACAATGACGTCATAACATGTCACCGGTTGGGGTAAAATGTCGGGGGGGGGGGACGCCCTTGAAAAATATGCGGTTTTCGGCATAACTCAGTCAATTCTTATTCGATTTGCATGAAACCAGCATCAAACGAGACTACCTTCTCTTGTTGAAACGTTGTATTCACCGAGCTTGCGAGTGAAGACTCGCCAAAACGACGTGAGTTGATTGTTGTTTAGTCCGTAGCCCCGGAAAGTCGGGGGGGGGGTCATGACATTATAGATATGTGGTTTGTGTCATAAGACCATTCATATGAAAACAGTTCCCCACACTCATACCAAGAACAAAAAAAGTAGTGGCGGCGAAGGTATGCGCTCCATGAGTGCCCGTTCTAGTTTCAATTGTGATGTGCATTTCTGGTTGCTGTCCACCTTCCTCTATATTTTATCAAAGCCCAGGAACTGATCCCCCCCCACCTCCCACCTTTTCCCATTGGCACTTGGTTTCCACGATCACGGTGCAAACTATCGCGGAATTTTCCAGGAACCCAACCCCTGTGATATTTGAGGGTTTATTCGATGTCATTTCAAATTCCTCTGGAAAATGCCAAAGTGCACCAGTGCATATCCGTTTTGCTACCTGTGATTCATGTGAGGGAAACCTGTGAGGGAAACCATGGGGTAACATCCCTGGGTCAGATTGCGGGAGAGTGTGTCGGAGTGGTGCTGAGGTGTCGTCCACCAGACGGCGGTCTCCTTGGGTTAACCTGAGGCGGTCCCTTCGGGTGGGTGCCTGGAATGTCCTATCCCTAAGAGAGGATGATCACCTGTCTCTGTTATCATCTGAGCTCAAGCGTTTGGACATCGGGATTGCAGCTCTCTCTGAGGTTCGGAGACCGGATTGCGGCGAGATAATGGTGGGTGGTTACACCTACTATTGGTCTGGTCGCTCTGATGGTTACCATACCCAAGGAGTTGCTGTAGCTGTGACCAATAAGCTGACCCCGATGATAATTGAGGTAACACCGGTCAACGAGCGTATTATGAGATTAAGGATTCGTCACTCCTTAGGTGTCATTTCCCTGGTCTCTGTTTATGCTCCGACTGAGGCGAGTGATCTCACCGTGAAGGATGCATTCTACGCCACACTCGAGTCTGTGGTTGATCAGTGCCCCAGACGAGATACACTTCTAGTCTTGGGGGATTTCAATGCATCGACTGGAACTGATAGGGATGGTTATGAGGTGTGTGTTGGTCCCCATGGGTCAGGAACTATGAACCAGAATGGCACTAAGTTCCTTGACTTTGCAAGAAGTCATGGACTTAGGGTGGCTGGTTCATGGTTTCAGCGCCCACAAGCTCATCGCTGGACTTTGTATTCCAACGCTGGCGGTGTGGCAAAGGAGATTGACCATGTCCTCATTGACGGTCGTTGGAGGATGATCCAGAACTGCAGGGTCTACCAGAGTGCTCAGTTCCTCAATACTGACCACAGGCTTGTTGTAGCAACTCTAAAGCTGCACCTTAAATCCTGGAGAATGGCACCATCCCAGCCGAGGCTGGATGTTGCCAAGCTCAGGGATGAGAGAGTAGCTGAGGAGTTTGCGAACAGGCTGAGTGGACACTTGGGGGTTCTGGGTGCTTTGGGGGGTCCTGAAGAGTTGTGGAGCGCCTTCAAGACCACCGTCCTTGATGTTGCCGGTGGATGCCTTGGAGCTCACCGCAGGGCAAAGAAGAATTTTGTCTCTCAAGGGACACTGGATACCATTGACCAGAGTCGCAGGGCCAGGCTGAATGGCAGAGCTGAGCTGTTCAGGGAGCTGAGGCGTAAAACTGTACGTGCACTGAGGGTGGACAAGGAGGCCTATGTGCAAGGAATCTGTGAGGGGGTAGAGCATCACCTGTGGACAGGTGATTCTCGTCCCGCTTACAGGGGAATTCGCGCATTACGTTCATCCAAGCCCATCCCTCGGAGCACTACAGTTCGAGCAGAGAGTGTGAGGCTCTTGACAGAGGAGTCTGAAGTGAAGGCCCGCTGGGCCGGTTACTTTGAGCGGTTGTACCAGGCTGATCCCCCAACTGTCGAGTTGGACGTCAAGGGTGTTACAATCCCTGTTGCTGACCCTCGAATCAACTGTGGTCCACCTACGCTTGTGGAAACACGGGCTGCGGTGAACCAGTTGAAACGGGGCAAAGCTCCAGGGATCTGTGGCATCCATGCCGAACTTCTCAAGGCTGGTGGAAATGCTGCACTCGTGTCGTTGCATGCAGTTTTGTGCTCTGCCTGGAACACAGGCATCATCCCAACTGACTGGAAGAGGGGCCTTGTTGTCCCTCTCTGGAAAGGGAAGGGTGATCGCCAAGACTGCAACAACTACCGAGGGGTGACGCTGCTCTCAGTGCCGGGCAAGGTCTTTGCTCGGATAATTCTCGATGGGGTTCGCCACCATCTGCTTGAGCACCAGCGTCCAGAGCAGTCAGGCTTTACACCAAAGAGGTCAACGATTGACCGTATCCTTGCACTTCGTGTCCTCACTGAACGCAGACGAGAGTTTCGGCAGGGGCTGCTTGCAGCCTATGTTGATCTCTGTAAAGCGTTCGATTCAGTGAATCGGGATGTCCTCTGGAGGATTCTTGGTCTTCGTGGGGTGCCACCAAAACTGATCGATCTGATGTCTGAACTCTACTCTGGTACTGAGAGTGCAGTGAAGTGTGGTGGTACCATCTCTGACTTATTTCCAGTTGTTACTGGAGTTCGTCAGGGATGTGTACTTGCCCCCACACTTTTGAGCACTTGTATGGACTGGATTCTAGGGAGGATGTCGGAGAGATCAAGTTGCGGTGCGTCATTTGGGAATGTCAAGATCTCGGACCTTGACTTTGCAGATGATGCAGTCATCTTTGCGGAGACTTTAGACATCCTCTTGGGGGCCCTCGAGGTGCTGAATGAGGAGTCGGAGCCGTTGGGATTTCGGGTTTCTTGGGTCAAAACTAAGATCCAGGCTTTCGGTGACATCTTGGATGCTGCTGTCCTGTCTGTGTCTGTTTGTGGTGAGGATGTTGAGGTCGTGGAGAGATTCACTTACCTTGGCAGTGATATTCATGTCTCTGCTGGCTGCGAGTCAGAGGTCAATAGACGTCTGGGTCGGGCCTGGGGAGTCATGGATTCACTGGATCATGGGGTGTGGCGCTACCAGTACCTGTGCGGGAGGACGAAAGTCCGAGTCTTCAGGTCCTTGGTACTTCCAGTCTTGCTCTATGGGTGCGAGACCTGGACTCTGACCAAGGATCTGAGACAGAGACTTAATTCCTTTGGTACCAGGTCTCTTCGGAGAATCCTTGGCTCTCGCTGGTCGGATTTTGTGTCCAACGAGCGGTTGCTGAGAGAGACTCGGATGAGATTTGTTACCTGCATAGTCCGTGAGCGTCAGTTGCGGCTGTATGGACATGTGGCTCTTTTTCCTGACTCTGATCCTGCTCACCAGATTCTCTCAGCGAGGGAGTCTCACGAGTGGAGGAGGCCAGTGGGTCGACCACGTGCCTCATGGTTGCAACAGGTTGACCATCATCTCAAGGAGATGGGGATGGGCCTGGCATCTGCCAGGGGGATGGCCAGACAGAGGCCCCTGGAGTACCGGCGGAAAGTGGACGCAGCGACGTGCTGTTCTGGCACATGCTCCCATACCTGACCTGACCTGATTCATGTGGATGAATTCTCCAAGTGTGTGGGCAGCTTTTGCGAATAAAATAAAAACATCAACTGCGATCATCTATAATTATTTACTGATCAATCTGGGCAGAAAATAAAAGCAATATCATTAATTGGTGCAGGTGTGATACATCTGGTTACCTTGCTTATAACTTTTACATGTAAAGTATAATTTTTGATGGAAAATAAAATGGTTAAAGGGGAATGTATATGACATAAAAATAAGAGGCTGGTTCCATTGTTTCTTTAAATACCACAGACACATTCAATATCCAACCACCTATATGTAAATGTGTTATGATAAACAGGCTGTGACTGCTGTCAAGCAAACCTGACCCTCCAGACAGTCCTGCATGGTAACAAGTGCACTGTCA
>NC_140964.1:26162442-26182442 GCF_056783735.1 Eptatretus burgeri
TGTGTGTGTGTGTGTGTGTGTGTGTGTGTGTGTGTGTGTGTGTGTGTGTGTGTGTGTGTGTGTGTGTGTGTGTGTGTGTGTGTGTGTGTGTGTGTGTGTGTGTGTGTGTGTGTGTGTGTGTAGGCTAACAAAAGGTGTAACAGTTCTTCCAGGTGTCGAAATATCCACCCCCGTTTCAGTCCGGGGTGGGGGTGGGGGGGTGGCGGTCACTATTCATGGACTAAGCTGTGAAGTTTTGTTGTTCTCAGAGTTTTTTTCCCAGAGCTCTTTTGAGGATCGTCACTGAGCCTCAGACAGCTTTCAAATGCAGTTCATTTGTATTAACATTCCCAGGGATGGTTTTTGAGATCTCCAAAAGGTTCTTCTTTGGTCATTTTCTGCATTGCTTTGTCAAAATCACTGGGAACTGACAACCCAAATACCAATGCCGTTTTTTTCTCTTTATAAACGCAAGTGCAGTACCATAATCCGGTTGCAATGTTTTGTTTTTTTGTTCATGCTCGATTGGATCATCAGGTTTATATGTGAGCATTACTTCCTTGTTCTAAATTATTGTTTTAGTTCATGTTTCCATGAGTTTTCTGGGATGAGGATATTGAAGTTTTTGCAGATGTGCCAGTGGATTACACTATAAACACTGTTGCACCTTTATATGTACAGCTATTCTCAAATAATTTTTTTTTAAATATAGCAGGTGGCACATGCTTTGCGTTTCTACCTTGCAGAAACTACACTTGTCCCATTGATTCAGTTCTGCCATTTCTGTAAAGCCATTCGTTTCACGTCCCCGGTCTTGGGCATTTACATAGATTTGTTCTTCATCGCTGTTGAGCTGACCTCTTCGAAACCAATCCAATGAGCCTTGTCTGTAGCCATTCTGTCCAACTTTTTTTTTCTTTTTTAAAATATCTTCCTGCTCTTTCATCGTTCACCCAGTTGTTGGTGTATAACTGTTGATATTTCGTTTTATATTTTTCTTTCGTCTTTATTGTAATAGTTGGGGCTGTATTCCTTGCCGTTTCTGTTTATTGCAATTCCTTGCTGTTTCTGCGGTGTCTTTATTGCAATAGTTGGGGCTGTATTCCTTGCTGTTTCTGTTTCATGCGTGACGTCTTTGAAAATGTTTTGCTCCGTGAGTTAGGGATACCTTCTCTGGCTTGCTGTCTTCCATGTATGCATAAAAAATTGGATTCTGTAGTCTGTTGAACTTTTCACATACTCAGCCAATCCTACAGTTGTCATTCTGTGGACTTTGTCGAGTTCTATCAGGCCGCCAACTCATCTCGGCAGGTACATTCTCAGGATGAAGAGTTTCATTGTTTTGATATCAAGCTTGTTGCTTTCTGCTTGTGGCAGAATGGCTTTCGTTTTCTTTCTTAGAGCGAGATATTTTTTCAAGATCAGACTCGTTCTACGCAAGTATTCTTTGGCAATTAGTTTGTGACATGTTTGGTGGCCCTCTTCCACTCAGAGGTATTTGTATAAAGCTTCGTCTTCCAATTCCTGTATTGTTGTATCTCAGTCAATTTTTATGTTGTCCTTTTTGTTGGTTTACCTTGTACGAATGTGCACTTGGCACTCTTATCCAGACCAAATTCCATTTCACCATTTTTAGTTGTTCTCGCAATTTTTCATTGCTTGGTACAAATAGTTTTACATCAGCTACGTACAGTCGATTTGCCATCTTCCCTGTCTCTTTGGACATTCTCTTATTGGATGTTAGGGTGTACCCAGGTCCATGTTCATGAATGAGGTTTGTCAGTGGGTCCAGCACCAGGTAAACCAGAAGAGGTGAAAGCTATCACCCTGGGAAGATCCCATGACATATCTTCACTCTTGGTATTTCGATATTTTCTTCCAAATGCTGCAGTATCAATGTGGTGTTTCATAGCTCCATTGTTTTGTCAATCAGTTTGATTATTTGGGGGTTGATCTTGTTCAGTTGCAAGCATTTTATCATCCATGATTGTGGGACACGATAAAAGCTTTTTGCAGTCTATCCATGCTGTGGACAAATTGGTTCTTCTTGTTTTAGTTTTTGAACATAGCCTTATTTAGTAGTTGGTGGTCTGTTATTCCACAGACTCCTCTTTTACATCCCTTCTGTTTTTCCTCTCGGCCTACTTGTTGTGTGGGGTGGTGGTTGATCATTTCTGTGACTATTCCCATCAGAAACTTTATGTTGTTGGTAGACATGTTATCGCTAAACCTGTGATGTAGTTTGTTTTCTTCAGATTTTTGGATCTGTGAGCCATTACCTCCTCCCCTTGGATAAGTTCAATGAATGCTGGAGTGTAGCGATTGTGGAGAGCATCTTGTTGACTTCGCCAGAAATTTGGAATTCCATCTCCGAGCCAAGGCTTTTAAAGTTTGGTATTTTTTGGTTCACGAAAAAAAATAAGTGACCACTATATTCGTTATTGTTGTGTGTCTGTCTGTCTGTCTGTCTGTTTGTTTGTTTGTCCCAAGCATAGCTCCGTGGGTTTTGATCCGATCCTGATAAAATTTTGGTGGGAGGTTTATATCATGATCTAGTTGTGTTTTCCTGAAAATGAGCGCGGTGCGCCCATTGTGGGTGGAGCCACGCCCAAAAAACGTGTTTTTAGGGGGTAGGCGATTTCAATTTGCATCTTCTCCTAGGGGGTTTGTCGAATTTGACAGGGGTTTTGGTATTTGGTTAGCCCAATGGCACCTGCTCAATGGCACCCCACTGAGCTCGATTTTTCATTTTCGTCACAAGGTCAAGGTCACGAACGAAGAAAATTGCAAATTTTGACATAAAAATTTTTTCTTCTCAGAAGGGTTTGTCGAATCTGGCAGGGATTTCAGAATTTGGTTAGCCCAATGGCACCTGCAGAGCCCCACAGAGCTCGATTTTTCATTTTCGTCCCAAGGTCAAGGCCACGAACTTAAAAAATTGCGAATTGTGTTTTTAGGTGATAGCCAATTTAAATTTGCATGTTCTCCGAGGGGGTTTGTCAAATCTGGCAGGAGTTTTGGTATTTGGTTAGCCCAATGGCACCTGCATAGCCCCACGGAGCTCGATTTTCCATTTTCATCCCAAGGTCAAGGTCACAAGGTCACGAACTTAGAAAATTGCGATTTTGACATAAAAATCCATCTTCTCCGAGGGGTTTGTCGAATCTGGCAGGTTTTCGGTATTTGGTTAGCCCAATGGCACCTATATAGCCCCACAGAGCTCAATTTTTCATTTTCGTCCCAAGGTCAAGGTCACAAGGTCACAAACTTAGAAAATTTCGAATTTTGACATAAAAATCATTCGACCGCCCAAACTTTGAGAGCAAGGATGACAATATTTTTTATGCATCATCTTGAGGTCATTCCCCACCTAAAGTCTTGAAACCATTTTGCTCTATCTCGAACACCGAGGCCGTGGCGCCCCCTTCAAGTTTGTTTTTACGCTGATTTCATCAAAGTATGGATAATCCGAGGAGTGCGAAATGCCATATAGCCGAAATGACGTTATATTGTTCCTGGAATGTTCCAGAGGAAGTTTTGCACCAAAGGTCATAATCCTTGACCTTTGACCTTTAAAATTCACAAAGGTAAAATTTTAAAAGTTGTGGGAATCGAACCGGATTTTCGACCTTCTTCGATGAACTAACTCCATTAAGCTATATCACTTATCCGGTTTCCTTATTTTAATGTCCACAACATTGTTTTGTGACCTTTAAAGGTTATGCAAAGGTCAAATTTTGAAAGTTGTTGAATCTTCTTCTTCTTCTTTCAGCTGCTCCCGTTAGGGGTCGCCACAGCGGATCATCCGTATGATCCGCATAGTGATTTGGCACATGTTTTACGCCGGATGCCCTTCCTGACGCAACCCTGGTCGCCTCTTACGACACAGGGATATGGTACACCTATTTTAACCGGGGTATACACCGGCCCAGTATACTGGTACTCATTTCGCCGACCTCGGAAGGATGACAGGCTGAGTAAACCCCCTGGTGTATCAATTCAGTGGCCCAACGGGGCTTGAACTCACGACCTTTTGGATCCCAAGCCGCTGTCCTAACCACTGCGCCAACACCAGGCTTTTGAAAGTTGTTGAATGAAACCGGGTTTTCGACATTTTGCAGCTAATAACCTGTCACTTGTACCACATCATGTTGATCATTTTTATAATTTGGTCAAACATTATCACATTGTCTCATCCTTGACTTCTGAAACAATCTACATCGTCAAATACCGCCCGTGAACCATCGTCGTCTTCAGACTTGTAATTCGGTCATCTCTTCGAGCATGACCTAATAAGATGGGTGTCGATGACCTTCGATCCGTCCGTCCGTCCGTTCACAATGAAGTTGAAGCGGGAGATCTGGTCATTAGTGATCCTGATAGAGGTCGATGAGATGTACACGATGGTATGACTTTCAAGGTCACCGAAGGTCAAGGTCAAGGTCACGAGGCCTTTGAAGTTGCGAAAATGACGATTTTCAAATTCTATCTCCTCCGCCATTTCTCAAGCGATCTTGAATTTGAATGTAGCATATGAATCTATGGGACAATATCTAAATTTGGTTGGGCCGGATTTTCGATATTCGCGTCACGTGACTTCAAAGTTGGCAAAAAATGCGAAAATGACGATTTTGAAAATCTATCTCCTAAATTTCTCAAGCGATCTAGAATTTGATTGCGGCATATGAATGTATGGGACAATATCTAAATTTGGTCGAGACGGATTTTCGAATTTCGCTTTCGTTTTCGCGTCACGCGACTTCAAAGTTTGCAAAAACCGTACCTGACATTAATATCGATTTCATTTGTTATTACGTGGAAGCACGTATCTTTGACAGTCAAAACTGAAAATATGTAATGCTCGAATATCGAACAGTCGAATAGGTGTGCTAAATGCGCAATCTACAGAAAATGTTTTATGCAATTAGTCTAGTTTCTCGCAGAGATGACCGTCACTCCCGCACGGGTGTATTTTTTATATTGTTCCTTCATTATCACTGAGGGCATTTCCTTTAGGTGTTACTTTTTCTTTTTCAAGTGTTGGATCAAATCTACCTCCTTCCTATGTTATTTTTAGATCCTTTTTTAGAGCAGGAGTGTTGTCACTTCCTCCATCAGGTCTGGATGCAGCTCTGGCCTATCAGTGGCCATTGGGATCCAAAACGTAAACTGTTCAGCCTTGGTGGAGGTATGTAATTAACCATAAAGCACCAAATGGTGTTTTATATCCCAGTACATTCTGTGGAGACACAAGCATGCCGTTTTCACCGCACGGTTCCACAGGAGAGAATCAAGAGGTGAAGCGATTGGGTGACGCAGCATGACGTCACTGCCATGCTCGCGAAAAAAAAAAAACGTTGAGTTCGTTAAAGCCGATTTGTCAGAGGGTTCATTGAATGAGTTCGCTTCACGACGGGTTTTCGCGCTTTTATCGCTTCTTTATTTTTCAGAATCCTACACACGGTCGATTTCGGCAGCTCGAACATGGCAGCGAGATCAGACACATGCGTACCGCTCTCATGCTTAGCGATAAGTTTTCTTCAACTCAATTGTCGTTCTCACGGACTTCCTCTTATTAATATTTGCTTCACTGCTCTTCTTGGTTGCCATGGTGAATGCACAAGGGTGATAATTGAAGAAAAAAAATGCACAAATCAAGGTGAAAACACGAGGTATAGTAGCGATCGACACACGAGAGATGCTTTCACGAGTACTTCCACCGACGAACTGAATGAACAAAGCGCGAAGATGTCGGTCGAACAGGCGGGGGAGACGCACGTGAACAAACATGAACGCCACGTTGTGTTCGGTTTTCAGGGCAAAAAATGTCTCGAAAAAATTGTTCGGATTCCAATTTGTTCAAACAATGGGGCGTTTGGATTCTGGGGGCACCACGGTATATGTATGTATGTATGTATGTATGTATGTATGTATGTATGTATGTATGTATGTATGTATGTATGTATGTATATATATATATATATATATATATATATATATTTTTTTTTTTTTAATTTTTGGATTTTCTATAATAACTTTGGTCTTGCAGTTCCTCTTAACTGTTGCATTTGTCCTATTTCCTTTCACAGTAGTCATTCTCTTTGTTTCACGAATCTCTGTTTCCATAGTGGTACTTGGTCTTTGTCTGTCGGGCCTGGTTTATTTTTCTAGCAGCAATATTTGCCTGTCACTTTTTCTTGAATGAGCAAAGCTGTGGCAAAGCTCAAGGTGTTTACGTCCTTCAATCCTACTGACCTTGGCATGATTTTTCTGAGTGCTGATACATATTTTGAGTATTTCTTCACGAGTTCTCTTCACGAGTATTTTTGGCGTTTTGTTATTTTCTATTTTATAGAGTTGTGGTCTTTTCCTTAGTGGTACCAATCTCATCTCCTCTATTTTGTTGGACAGCTCTTCCTCCAGTTCATGCTGCTCCTTATCTTACTTGTTTTGTTCCATGCTCTCATTCTGCGATTCTCCCTCCTCTTCCTGCACTTCTTATTCTTCCTCCTCTCCTTTGTCCCGTTATTCATCCCCTTCATACCCATCATTATCCACTCCTCCCATTCTTATCCCTCCCACTGGTGCAGGTGCCTCTCAGTCCATGTCGATGAATCAAATCCGTATCACTTGCTATCCCAGCCGGTGGATCTCTGGCACCAAACAGAAATCCAAGCCCGCCCCTCCCCCCCCCCCCACCCCACCCCACAACCGTGCCCTCAGTCACCTCATATCTCCCTCTGTCCACCTCCCTGTCACTTAATTTCCATTCTCAAATCTTCTGCTGCTTGTTCTCTGGCTTTGTCTGTTATCTTATTCCTTCAGAAATCTAAAGATTTCGTAAATATATTGATTACTTCCGTCCTCTGTTTGTTACGTGTGTTTGTTTGTGTGTGTGTTTGTGTGTTCGTTTGTAGGCACAATAACTCGAGAACAGAAGGAGCTACCAATGTCAAATTACACCACGTGATTCAGGAGGGTGATGGCTTGCGCTGATTAGATTTTGGTCAAAATCGGTCAAAGGTCAAGGTCACAGTGAGGTCAAACATTCGATTTTTGATGGTTTTGTACAGAATCATCGTAGAAACTTCTGGTTTGCGTCGCTACCTTCTCTAGAGACAGCTTTTATTAGACAAGGTCAGAGGTCAAGTTGACGATTTCGTAAGTACCAGTCTATGACTGCTTCTTTATTAGTTTTCTATGTAGTGACCTGTACGCTGTTGGCGCAATGCCGTAAAATTTATACAAGACCATCCCTCATCTGATGGCCAGTTTTGTTTTCTGCAACTGCTCAATGATTCATTTTCCCTGACCTTTCATCCCCCAAAGATCATGGGTTGAATAAACATGGCATTGAAGAATCATTTCTTTCTCCTCTTTGCTTCAATTTTCTTTTATATTTCTTCTGTGGAACTTGATTATTTTTTCTTTGCTAAAAACAGGAAGCACCTCAGTCTTTCAACCCCATGCAGATGCCTGTCTCCACGTGAGATGATATTTTTCCTTACAATAGGTGCAGTCTATTTCTTCATCAGGACGCATCCTGTCTGCTCCGATTCATGAATGCACTGACACAGAAATTCTGGGTGAAGTCTGTGTTCCAATTTCTTTTATTTTCAACACTCTTCTCCTCTCACCATCCTGCCCCCCCTCCCCCGGCTGCCATCCTCTCCCGACATCTCTGCACTGTTCATTTTCCTCAGACATCGTACCACTTCAGTCTTACCTCCCTTTTCTGTGTCCAGCTTATGAAAGCTTCAGCATTCGTTGCCATCCTCGCATCACAGCAACCACCTGCAGCTCCACACAATGTGTCCAATACGCAACCATTCGTGGTACTCAAATGCCACGGTGTGTGTGTGTGTGTGTGTGTGTGTGTGTGTGTGTGTGTGTGTGTGTGTGTGTGTGTGTGTGTGTGTGTGTGTGTGTGTGTGTGTGTGTGTGTGTGTGTGTGTGTGTGTGTGTGTGTGTGTGTGCGTGTGTGTGTTTCTTTGACAGATGTTAAAATGGTTGTCCGATCTGCTGGCTTCGTGGATATTAAAAATCCTATGGTGTCCTTTGCGAAGAACAGCCGATCTATCAGAACCCTGAGCAAATTCGAAATTCCTGTTGCAAGAACCGCAGCACAGTCAAGCCCCCAACAGATGATGCAACCAGTAGCCACGTGTTTCATTTAAAAGGAAAGAAAATGAATGTGCCTTCACATAAACTTAAAACGTTACAACCAAAAATGCCATACACTGCAAGATGGTGGGAGTATTTTGCTGCAGTCGAATTGGAGTCCCGTTCGGCGACTGGAGAGAGATGAAGATTGGAAGCCGCGCCCCACTGGTACCGACCTGAGGCATATTGTTGACGACATAGCTCTGCACAATCAAGAAGACACACACACACAAAATACATTGGCAAGTCTCTCCCTTCCTTCGCCCATAACTCGTGCATGCTATTTAAGTTACACCACCTTTTCTCCTCCCCAAAAGTTAAGATGTATTTTGAAATCATGAATTTTCCATCACGTTTTGCAGTTCCAAAACAAATGGCTCAAGTGCCATGTCTGTCAGCATTTCAATGCTTATCATTAAAGTGTATTTTGTACTACAATTATGGGCAATGCAAAAGAACACTCCTCCAAAAGTTAGAAACAAAACAAACTGCATGTATTTATACAACAATCACCAGGTATAAAAAGAAAGGAATGTTAAAAAGAATAAATATGAAGGCTTCAAGCAATGCAAAATATTAAGTTTGTTTGGCACAGTATTCTTAAACCACATGTGGTGGCATCACAAATTACTTTATAAAAATTATTTATATTTACAGCCACTCTGAGGGTCATAAAGGAGGTTGTACTCATTTCACATATGAAGGACAAGGACATTTGGAAACATGACCATACGTGCACATGGATTACAAAATGTATCGACAAATGTGCAATGACTTGCAAAGTGGCCAATTTTACAAATACAACCATTAACAAAATATTACAATCAAGTATTCATGAGATATTTGATCCTGATCACACAAATCACAGCAGAACACATTCCAGGTAAAGTGTTATGCATCATCTCAAACAATAACAGGTGTTGCGATGTGTTATGGTGTATTTAAAAAGATGCTTATGCAAGAACCGACCTTATCCAACATCTGAAAATGCTTCCTTGTCTGAGTCGGATGATTCTGGTTGATGCTCACTTGCTGCAAGACAGCAAAACAATTTCCTCTTCACTGCCCTCCATAACTTACAAATGGGTAGAGAACTGTTTTTTTTTCTCCCCTTCATTAGGTGAGTCATGGCATTCTTGCATTAGAGAGTAAAATCAATGGGCCTGGTATCCTGGAGCACTTTCATTGTGTTTTAAAACAAAATTGTGTTTTTGCTAAAAAATTGAATAGGAAAACAAGGAAATCCAACATCGGTGGAGGTGATTCAGCACATCATGCCCTCGCAAACACCACACCAACCCGTCCACACAAGATCCAAGGAAGAAAATGCAAAAAAAGTTTTTAATTCATGAAATAATAAAAAAAAATTGTTTGTTTTGGAGTTTTTTGTATTCCCCCCCCCCACCTTTTCTTCCCCTCAGGAAGGGGCATGGGCTGAGTTACAAACATACATCAACCACACAACCCCCCTCAACAAGACCCCTACCAACAGCGCTCCATACACAATCACCCATCAATACTCAAACGACCTAAAAGTCTTATCAACATCCCCATACCCCTCTATCTCCATAACTTCCAGGTGCCCATCTAATTCTAATTAGACCACATCTACTTTTTCTGCTGCCACTACCTTTCCAGGGAGACCATTCCATGCATTAACTATGATCTGAGTAAAAGTCCCCTGCCTTGCTACCGTCTTAACTCTCCTCTTCTTTACTCTCGGGTTATGGCTCCTGGTTCTATCATTGTCTACTCTGTTGAATAATTAATCTGCACATATTTTATCTATAACTTTCCTTATCTTAAACATCTCCATCATATCTCCTCATAACCGCCTCCTTTCTCGTGAATAAAGCCATGTCTCCTTCAGCCGTTCCTCATAGCTGAGTCGAGCTAGGCCCGGAATCAATCTTCGCTGAACCTGCTACGCCTACATCGATCTACAATCTCCGCCCTACGCTGAAGCCTCTCGATGGCATCGATGTCCTTCTGGAATTGTGGTGACCAAAACTGTACACAATATTCCAGATGTGACCTCACTAAATTCCTGTACAATGTCAACACCACCTCTTTTGATTTACAATTGATCCCCCTCAGAATACAACCTAAAACGGGATTTGCTTTTCCGAAAGCTGACTGGTATTGTGCTGGCTGCTTACCTCCCGTATCTATTACCACCACAAGATCCTTCTCCTGTGTGACACGCTCCAAAATTACCCCTTGCATCCTGTAATTTCATTTCATTTCAGCCTGGCTGAATACACTTTATTTGCTTTCAAAAATTAACGAGCAATTTCCCATGCCAGTTGCCATTCAAGAGTTACTCTTTTCATTGTAATCTACATCCGAGAAAACATCTGCTGCTTATCATTTAACCACCAACTTAAATACTACGCAACACCCGATTGAGAAAAAATATTTTAAAAAACAAAACTGACTGCACCGGAAGATTTGTTATATTTCACAAATGTCACAACCATCCATCCGCACCATACTCTGTGCAGAGCGTTGGTGCTGCCGAAGAAGTCTCCTTGGCTATTGGGCACAATCCTGGACGGGTCGCCACTCCGACACAGGATACCAGCAAGCTGGCACTCATTTTGCCAACCTCACAAGGATGACAGGCAGAGTCAACCCCACCTGGTATTAGTTCAACATCCGAGTAGGATTTGAACTCAGGATTCTAGGATCCCAAGCCCACCACCCAATCCATAAAGCCAACACCAGGCATAATGTCACAACACAAGGAGAGAAAGATCAGAATATCACTTTAAAAAATAATAAAATAAAATAAACTCACTGAAGCAAAAACAAAAGATGGTGTAGTCTGGTTGGTGGAGGAAACTTTGGTTGATTTCTGCAATTGACCTGCCACACAAGAGAGACGAACAGAGGGACAAGAGAGATTTAAACTGTAAATCAATGATAAATTAACGAAATAAAACGACTATTAAATCTTCCCCTCCACTAACCCTCTGCCAACACCAGAAAAAGACAATTTCTCACACAATGGAACTACATTGTGTAAAAAATACGACATTGTGCCCACTACACAATGGTACTAACACAGGCCTTGGTTACTTGCTTACCACAGTTGATGGGAAAGACAGAGACCCCAGAGCTGAAGGGAACAACAGAAGCTGTAGATGGTACTGTGAACACGCCTGTTGATTTTATGGGAAGAGCATAATTACTTGTGGTAGCTTGGACCGAAGATGTTGATTGAGGACCAGAGAGCGAGGGGGCGAACATTAACGGTGTAGGTATGTCGGGTGGCATCTGTAGACCTAAGGAAGCACAAACAAATCATAAAAATATTCAACGATACATAAAAAAAACTAGAAGGGCACTCGGTAGAGCGCATTCCTCTGCCACACAATGCCCGATCCACAAGAACATATCGGGCCCAATACATTTTTGGAATATCATGCGACATATCATTTTTGGCACTATCTCTCAAAAGTGAAGAATCACTTTCAAGATTAAATAATTCTCAAATCCAGATCTTCACCAAAATCGAATAAATTCGTCCTTGCCACAGACCCAAAATGTCCACCAAGTTTTGTCCGAATCCAACCACAATTTGTTGAGATATCATGATGCATATCATTTTTGGCTCTATATCTCGATGGTGAAGAAAACTTTTTAAAACTTATAGTCATCAGATCCAGATCCGGATCTTCACCAAAATCTAATCAGTTCCCCCTTGTCACACACCCAACGTGTCCACAAAATTTCATCCGAATCCGTCCACAACTTTTTGAGATATCCCGTACACAAACAAACAAACAAGCTGTCAGAGACTGGTACTTACGAAATCGTCAACTTGACCTCTGACCTTGTCTAATAAAAGCTGTCTCTCGAGAAGGTAGCGACGCAAACCAGAAGTTTCTACGATGATTCTGTACCAAACCATCAAAAAATCGAATGTTTTGGATGTTTGACCTCACTGTGACCTTGACCTTTGACCGATTTTGACCAAAATCTAAGCAGCGCAAGCCACCACCCTCTTGAATCACCTGGTGTAATTTGACATTGGTAGCTTCTTCCGTTCTCGAGTTATCATTTTTTGGAAGTTTGACCTCACTGTGACCTTGACCTTTGACCGATTTTGACCAAAATCTAATCAGCGCAAGCCATCACCCTCCTGAATCACGTGGTGTAATTTGACATTGGTAGCTTCTTCCGTTCTCGAGTTATCTGTACCAAACCATCAAAAATCGAATATTTGACCTCACTGTGACCTTGACCTTTGACCAATTTTGACCAAAACCTAATCAGCACTAGCCATCACCCTCCTGAATCACGTGGTGTAATGTGACATTGGAAGCTCCTTCCGTTCTCGAATTATCGTGCCTACAAACAAACAAACAAGCAGTCATAGACTGGTACTTACAAAATAGTCAACTTGACCTCTGACCTTGTCTAATAAAAGCATGAATCAGTCAGAAGCCCAATGGAGCTTGAATTCTGAATTCATTGTGGTCTACGATTTTACACTGTGGTTTGCAGATAATGAGTCCCAGACAAAAACTAGATTTCTTCGAAAAATTCCATTTTTTTGTTTTTATTTTTTTTAAAAAGTGATTCAGTACCAGCAGGATATGCCAGATAAGAGGTGTATTACTTTTCAGAAGAATCTGATAAAAGACTTATTATATATCAGTGATTCATCGCTGTTCCAGAATTTCGACAACCGAGTTTAAAGCGTCCTAAGCGATCGCAAAAACCGAAGACAAAATTAAAATCGAAGTTAAAACGAACTCGTAACGTCGAGCGAAGCAAAAATACTCCATTTCTCCACGCAAAACCTTAACGTCACTCAACGACGCGTCTGCTCGAGCGCACTGCATCATGGGACGACCCGTGACGCGTCGAGTGAAATATTTTTTATACAATCTTAAAACGTCTCCAAAACATCCGATTTTTACCAGAATTTCGACAACCGAGTTTTAAGCGTCCGAAGCGATCGCAAAAACCGAAGACAAAATTAAAATCGAAGTTAAACCGAACTCGTAACGTCGAGCGAAGCAAAAATACTCCATTTCTCCACATGAATTTACAGAATTATATTTGACCTCACTGTGACCTTGACCTTTGACCGATTTTGACCAAAATCTAATCAGCACTAGCCATCACCCTCCTGAATCACGTGGTGTAATTGGACATTGGTAGCTTCTTCCGTTCTCGAGTTGTCGTGCCTACAAACAAACAAACAAGCAGTCATAGACTGGTACTTACGAAATCGTCAACTTGACCTCTGACCTTGTCTAATAAAAGCATGAATCAGTCAGAAGCCCAAGGGGAGCTTGAATTCTGAATTCATTGTGGTCTACGATTTTACACTGTGGTTTGCAGATAATGAGTCCCAGACAAAAACTAGATTTCTTTTAAAAATTTCATTTTTTTGTTTTTATTTTTAAAAAAGTGATTCAGTACCAGCAGGATATGCCAGATAATAGGTGTATTACTTTTCAGAAGAATCTGATAAAAGACATTAATATATATACATATATATATATATACATATATATATATATACATATATATACATATATATACATATATACATATATATACATATATATATATATATATATATATATATATATACATATACATATACATATACATATACATAAATATCAGTTATTCATCGCTGTTCCAGAATTTTGACAACCGAGTTTTAAGCGTCCAAAGCGATCTCAAAAACCGAAGACAAAATTAAAATCGAAGTTAAAACGAACTCGTAACGTCGAGCGAAGCAAAAATACTCCATTTCTCCACGCAAAACCTGAACGTCACTCAACGACGCGTCTGCTCGAGCGCACTGCATCATGGGACGACCCGTGACGCGTCGAGTGAAATATTTTTTATACAATCTTAAAACGTCTCCAAAACATCCGATTTTTACCAGAATTTCGACAACCGAGTTTTAAGCGTCCCAAGCGATCGCAAAAAAACGAAAGACAAAATTAAAATCGAAGTTAAAACAAACTCGTAACGTCGAGCGAAGCAAAAATACTCCATTTCTCCACATGAATTTACGGAATTATGTTTGACCTCACTGTGACCTTGACCTTTGACCGATTTTGACCAAAATCTAATCAGCACTAGCCATCACCCTCCTGAATCACGTGGTGTAATTTGACATTGGTAGCTTCTTCCGTTCGAGTTATCGTGCCGACAAATAAACAAACAAACAAGCAGTCATAGACTGGTACTTACGAAACCGTCAACTTGACCTCTGACCTTGTCTAATAAAAGCATGAATCAGTCAGAAGCCCAAGGGGAGCTTGAATTCTGAATTCATTGTGGTCTACGATTTTACACTGTGGTTTGCAGATAATGAGTCCCAGACAAAAACTAGATTTCTTATAAAAATTCCATTTTTTTGTTTTTATTTTTTTAAAAAGTGATTCAGTACCAGCAGGATATACCAGATAATTTGTGTATTACTTTTCAGAAGAATCTGATAAAAGACATTATTTATTATACAGTCATGCGCCACTCAACGACGGGGTTACGTTCTGAGAAACGCGTCGTTAAGCGACGTCGTCGTTGTGCAAACATCATTTTTTTTTCGTTTTCGAACATCGTACTTTCACAAAAGTACACACCTAGGCTATATAGTGTTGCCTATTGCTCCTCGGATACAAACCTGTACAGCATGTTACTGTACTGAATACTGTCGGCAATTGTAACACGGATCCAAGAGAGACGGAAGACACGTTAGTTTTACCTTTGTGCTGTTCATGACGGCCATCGGTGTTGTTTGCAGGAGCTCACAATCTCCTCTCGCATCGATTATAGAAAGATGAATAAATAGCATTTGGATTTTATAAATATGTAATCATTGCATCGATGTTATAATTTATAAATGAAGAAACGAGCTCCTGTCAATTGCGATATATATTTTCGGAACAGTGCGATTGTTTTAACAACATGAAAAGCTTCACCAAAAATAAATTTGTGTTTTAATTTCGACTGTAACAACGATTTATTCGCGGAATTCTTCAATTCAAAGGTAATTTACTTGCTAGAAGGTAAACGTGGAAACATTGCTTCAGTATGAAAGCCGATTTCCTTGAATCCCGATTTAGCACGATCCTGTTTTTTCGCGATGATCTTTTTATGGACCTCAACGATTGCATTGTAACAGGGCCACACTGTCGTTTATTATCATCATGAAGTATTATGTAGTGCAGAGAGTACATAATTGTACGTGCTAATTTTTATACGACTGGCAGCGCCACGTCGACTACATCACTCGGTGATAGGAATTTTTCAGCGACATTTTTTTTTTTTCAGAGCTGGCAGATCCGTCGTATATGCGATCCGTCGTTGCCCGGAACGTCGTTAAGCGGAGCATTACTGTATATATCAGTTATACATCACTGTTCCAGAATTTCGACAAGAGAGTTTTAAGCGTCCTAAGCGATCGCAAAAACCGAAGACAAAATTAAAATCGAAGTTAAAACGAACTCGTAACGTCGAGCGAAGCAAAAAATCTCCATTTCTCCACGCAAAAACCTTAACGTCACTCAACGACGCGTCTGCTCGAGCGCACTGCATCATGGGACGACTCGTGACGCGTCGAGTGAAATATTTTTTATACAATCTTAAAACGTCTCCAAAACATCTGATTTTTACCAGAATTTCGACAACAGAGTTTTAAGCGTCCGAAGCGATCGCAAAAACCGAAGACAAAATTAAAATCGAAGTTAAAACGAACTCGTAACGTCGAGCGAAGCAAAAATACTCCATTTCTCCACATGAATTTACGGAATTATGTTTGACTTCACTGTGACCTTGACCTTTGACCGATTTTGACCAAAATCTAATCAGCACGAGCCATCACCCTCCTGAATCACGTGGTGTAATTTGACATTGGCAGTTTCTTCCGTTCTCGAGTTATCGTGCTTACAAACAAACAAACAAACAAACAAGCAGTCATAGACTGGTACTTACGAAATAGTCAACTTGACCTCTAACCTTGTCTAATAAAAGCTGTCTCTGGAGAAGGTAGCGACGCAAACCAGAAGTTTCTACGATGATTCTGTTCCAAACCATCAAAAATCGAATGTTTTGGATGTTTGACCTCACTGTGACCTTGACCTTTGACCGATTTTGATCAAAATCTAATCAGCGCTAGCCACCACCCTCCTGAATCACGTGGTGTAATTTGACATTGGAAGCTTCTTCCGTTCTCGAGTTATTATTTCTTGGATGTTTGACCTCACTGTGACCTTGACCTTTGACCGATTTTGACCAAAATCTAATCAGCACGAGCCATCAGCATCCTGAATCACGTGGTGTAATTTGACATTGGTAGCTTCTTCCGTTCTCGAGTTATCGTGCCTACAAACAAACAAACAAACAAACAAACAAACAAACGGAAGTCATCAATATACTTCCGAAATCTTTAGATTTCGTAAGTAACAAACTGAAGTCATCAATATACTAATGAAATCTTTCGATTTCATAAGTAACAAATAAACAAACACACACACAAACAGCGGACGGAAGTCATCAATATACTTTCGAAATCTTTAGATTTCGTAAGTAAGAAACCCACAAACAAACAGAAACGGAACTGATCAATATACTTACGAAATCTTTAGATTTCTAAAGTAACAAACACGCAAACAAACAAACAGAAACGGAACTGATCAATATACATACGAAATCTTTAGATTTCGAAATTAACAAAGGACGGAAGTGATCAATATACTTACGAAATGTTTAGATTTCGTAAGTAACAAAGACAAAAAGGGGTGAAAACATCACCTCCTTCACTTTCGGTGACAGAGGTAAATGATACATTTTTTTAGCTTGCCTGTTTGAAGAACAGAGAGCTATAGCAATACCCCTGGCGTGAGCGTCAGCGTGAGCGTGAAATTGTTAAAGTTTTGGTGCAAGTTATTTCCTTTCTAATGTTTTTATCTACCACACTATTTGTTACTGCTTGGAAGCCTGGTGTTGGCGCAGTGGTTAGGGCAGCGGCTTGGGATCCAAAAGGTCCTGAGTTCAAACCCCGTTGGGCCACTGAATTAATACACCAGGGGGTTGACTCAGCCTGTCATTCTTCCGAGGTCGGCGAAATGAGTACCAGTGTACTGGGCCGGTGTATACCCCGGTTAAAATAGGTGTACCATATCCCTGTGTCGTAAGAGGCGACCAGGGTTGCGTCAGGAAGGGCATCCGGCGTAAAACATGTGCCAAATCACGATGTGGATCATACGGATGATCCGCTGCGGCGACCCCGAAAGGGAGCAGCCGAAAGAAGAAGAGGAGGAGAACTATTTGTTACTGATTAAATCTACAAATACATATTGGTTTCAGAAAAAAATAAGTGACCACTATATTCGTTATTGTTGTGTGTGTGTGTGTGTGTGTGTGTGTGTGTGTGTGTGTGTGTGTGTGTGTGTGTGTGTGTGTGTGTGTGTGTGTGTGTGTATGTGTATGTGCGTGCGCAACGCGAGGCTCCACAGCACAAACCAGCAAACCGATTTCGATGAAACTTGGCGCCCAGGTGCCAAATGAGCTGGGAGTGTGCGCGTTTGAGTTTCGTTGCTGAGCAACCACCCGTTGCTATGCAGCGGCCGAAAAACCGCATTTTAAGAACCCAAACGGTATTTAATACTTGTCCTTCAGTTTTGAAGGTGGAGAATCGAGACTTCGGAATGAAACACTTCGAGACATTTAGAAAATTTTACTCGAGCTAATTTTTGATTTCGGTTTTATTTTTCAAATGGTCGTTCTTCAAAAATAGGGTGTCAATTTCCCATCTTTTTTTTTGTTTGTTTGTTTGTATGTAATGGAGAGCTCTGGAGGCCAGAGGAGTCAACCAATTTTGATGAAACTTGACAGATAGGTTCATACCAGGATCTCGTTGTATGCTTTTGAGCACCGTTGCTATGGACACCACCGTTGCCGAGCAACGGGACTTTGAAATTTTAGAGAAATCCTATAAAATTAATTTTTTCGAAAATCAAAAATGGGCTTCCAGGCTTTTATGCGCACTATAATCAACCTCTTTGTCAAAAATTTTTAGCCCGATCCGTCAAAAACTATGACTAGTATGCAATTATGTCGTGACCACCCATGTCGGCTCCCGACTTGTCTGTCTCTGTCTGTCTGTCTGTCTGTCTGTCCCAAGCATAGCTCCGTGGGTTTTGATCCAAACCTGATAAAATTTTGGTGGGAGGTTTATATCACGATCTCATTGCGTTTTCCTGAGAATGGGCGTGGTGTGCCCATTATGGGCGCCGCTACACCCCAAAAAAATGGTGTTTTTACAGGGTAGCCGATTTCAATTTGCATTTTCTCCTTGGGGGTTTGTCGAATCTGACAGGGGCTTTGGTATTTGGTTAGCCCAATGGCACCTGCATAGCCCCACAGAGCTCGATTTTTCATTTTCGTCCCAAGGTCAAGGCCACGAACTTAGAAAATTGTGAATTGTGTTTTTAGGGGGAAGCCGACTTCAATTTGCATTTCCTCCTCGGGGGTTTGTCGAATCTGGCAGGGGTTTCGGTGTTTGGTTATCCCAATGGCACCTACATAGCCCCACGGAGCTCTATTTTTCATTTTCGTCCCAAGGTCAAGGTCACAAGGTCACAAACTTAGAAAATTGCGAATTTTGACATAAAAATCCATCACCTCCGAGGGGTTTGTCGAATCTGGCAGGGGTTTCGGTATTTGGTTCGCCCAATGGCACCTGCATAGCCCCACGGAGCACGATTTTTCATTTTTGTCCCAAGGTCAAGGTCACAAGGTCACGATCTTAGAAAATTTCGAATTTTGACATAAAAATCATACGACCACCCAAACTTTGAGAGCTAGGATGACAATGTTTTATGCATAATCTTGAGGTCATTTCCCACCTAAAGTCTTGAAACCATTTTGCTCTATCTCGAACACCTTGCCCGTGGCGCCCCCTTCAAGTTTGTTTTTACGCTGATTTCATCAAAGTATGGATAATCCGAGAAGTGTGAAATGCCATATTGCCTATATGACGTTATATTGTTCCTGGAATGTTCCAGAGGAAGTTTTGCACCAAAGGTCATAATCTTTGACCTGTGACCTTTAAAGTTCACAAAGGGAAAATTTTCAAAGTTGTGGGAATCGAACCGGGTTTCGACCTTCCTCGACGAACTAACTCCATTAAGCTATAGCAGTCTCCTGTTTCCTTATTTTAATGTCCACAACATTGTTTTGTGACCTTTTAAGGTGATGCAAAGGTCAAATTTTGAAAGTTGTTGAATGAAACCGGGTTTTCGACATTTTGCAGCTAATAACCTGTCACTCGTACCACATCATGTTGATGTTGTTCATCTATCTATACTTCCAGCAGTGTGTCTGTGTGTCTGCTGTTTCTCGACAACCTCTGGTCCGATCTTATCGAAACTTGCCAGGTATATTGCTGCGGACCTGAGGATGTGCCTTTTCAAGGTTTGATATAAATCGGACAAGTGCTTCCCAAGTTATGGCCATTTATTTACCAAACCAAAGGGAAGACACGTTGTTGCGTGGGCGTGGCCGATGGGGAAGGGAAGCACAGCCACGTTCCCCATTACGGGTTACAAGGTGCGGGCTTCCGGAGAGTGATGACTTCGTGTATTCTAATAATTTCTCGATTTCTTATGAGCATTTATAGATAAACAGAATGGCCCAAGTTATGATCGTTTTCATATTAGATGGTGTATAAATTTCGGGAACATCAGAGTGCTGGTGTGCTCCGAACATGGAAGTAAATTTTTTCTCTCTCTTCTCTTCTCTTTTTGTTTTTCCTTGCCACGACATTGCGAAAAGGTAAAATACGTTGGCACTAATTGAATAATTGGGTATTAAAAATA
>NC_140964.1:26204942-26244942 GCF_056783735.1 Eptatretus burgeri
TATACATATATATACATATATATTTATATTGAGACAGATATACATATGCATATGTATATATTAATACTGAAGGGCCAATTTTGTGCTCCTCCAAGCGGTCGCGTCACGTTTTTCTCGGTACTGTGACCAGGACTGAAAGAGACTTCATACCTGTGAGAGTGCATCGCACATAGTGGCAATAGTCAACTTTCAAATCTGAAGCAGAATAAACACTTTTCGTTTTACATGGTGACGTGTGACATCACCGCTGAGAGGCGTCAGGACGTCATGACATCATCGGTCATTCGGTGACGTCATTACGTCTGCCGTCGACAGACCGTTACCGCTGAGAAGTGCAATTCCACTCCTCGAAAATAGCGTCTGCAATGTAAAACCCTGTTCTGCATATGCTGACTACCTCAGAATGTGAATTTGACACAAAAAAATGCAACAAGAAACATTGCATCTTCTATCTATATATTAATACTGAAGGACCAATTTTGTGCTCCTCCTGGCGGTCGCGTCACGTTTTTCTCGGTACTGTGACCTGGACTGAAAGAGACTTCATACCTGTAAGAGTGCATAGCACATAGTGGCAAGTCAACTTTCAACTCTGAAGCAGAATAAACACTTTTCGTTGAGACGGGGGCGAGGAGTGAAGAGGCGGGGGCGGGGGATGACGAAACGGGGGCAGGGAGTGAAGAGGGGGGGGTGGGGGATGAAGAAACGGAGGCAGGGAGTGAAGAGACGGGGGTGGGGGATGAAGAGACGGGGGCAGGGAGTGAAGAGGCGGGGGGAAAGGTAAGCAAATTTTTGGGCGGAGGCAAGCAAATTGAAAGCAGGAGATGGGGGGGGAAATGGGGCGGGGGATGAGTGGGCGGGAGCTGGGGTGAATTAGGCGGGGTTGACTGTGAGGGGGTGGACAGGGGGCGGAGGCCCAGGGGCAAGTGGGGCGGGGAATCAAGAGACGCGGGACGGGGAGTGAAGAGGCGGTGGCGGGGCTGCGTAATTAAATTTTTGGGCGGGGGGATGAGTATGAGGGGGCAAGCACGCCCTGTCCAGTCCATGTCCCTCGAGTGTGGGTGAGCTGGTGAGGGCGGTTGAATGAACGGAATCCGTCTGTGACGGGGTTTCGGCTCGTGTATATATATATATATATATGTATATATATATATATATATATATATATATGAATATATATATATATATGAATATATATATATATATATGAATATATATATATATATATATATATATATATATATATATGAATATATATATATATATATATATATATATATATATATATATATATATATATATATATGTATATATATATATATTTTTTTTTTTAAGTCGTCCGTGTGAGTGAGTTTGTTCAGATCGTTACGCAGCCCTCAGGTTATTTATTTTGGGGACACGAATACCATGAATGTCGCACTCAGGGATCCGTAGGTAAAATGTACGAGGGGAAAACTACACATGATGGCACACGAAAATTTGACGACTCGGGACGAGTCTGTAAAAAAAGGGGAGGGGGTAGTGTTGTGGTTACCAAATTCGCAAACCACCATTCAGGTCCCTTAGGTGAGGTATCTCGGTAAGTACATGTGTAGTTAGGCCCAAACCCGTTGTCTAGTGGGAATACATGTCATTCATGCGTGCTGCGACTCTTCAGGATAGCCGTTTTTCTTTTGCTATCTTTATTTTGGACCAACCGCCATGATTACCACCAACCACAACGCCGCTTCACCACAACCGCCACGACCTTCACGTCACACCTCGCAACCGTCGCATCGCCACCGTTCTTGCGCCGCCTGTGGGTACCGGTGTTGGACTCGTGCAGGGCGCGCGCCGAACAGCGTGTACAAAATCACGGATTTTGTGCTTCAAAAACGGATCAAAAACGACACACGCCCACTTTTTGCCGTCCAATCGGTGAGCGAGGGGCGAATTGGCCCCGCCCCCAGGGCGTTGGAGGGCGATCGATATATGCAAATTTATGGATCAAAAAGCATTCACGCCCACTTTTTCTCGGGCCAATGGGGAGCGAGGTGAAAGGTCGAAGGGAGGGGGTCAAAGGCAAAGCCACGGGGCTGATAAAAAGCGACCGTGTTCGTCAGTACAGAGTAGGAGAGTAGGAGAGTCGAGAACAGAGAGTCAAGACTTCGCGGGCGGTGGAGTTGGCAAGAAGGAGCTGGTCGTCGTGTGCGTTGGAGTCGGAACGGAGGGGACGGAGCTGTGGAGAGGCGGCGAGGGCAGACGAGGGGGTGCTCGTGTCGTGCAGGGAGCTGCACCCGAGGGAGGCCGACAGCGCGACCTGGCCGAGGTGGAGACGCTCGTCGCGGGACAATAAAAATCCTCTATACCCCGAGCATCAGCAACCCCCTCCTGTTTCCCCCCGCGCTGAGATAGTGCGACCAAGGGGGCCCCTTTCCCACCCCCTCCCAGATACTGCCCGCGAGGCCCGCGGAGTTGAGGCACCATCGCCGCTCCGCGTCACATCACCAGACGGGTAGGCCGACCCGGTCTCGGCCTCAGGCCCGCCTCATCTTTGAGGGTATTCTTTTCCTTGGTTTTGGGTATGTGTTGTCGGCGCCGTTTGTGAAGTAAAATTGTATAAGTGTTGCCGTGTGCTCGGTAGTCGGTATTAGCTCTGCCTTGTGTCTTCGCTTTTACATTTGCTTTTTGTGTAAATTGCATTGTGTTTTTCTTTTCTGTGTGCATTTGGTGGAATTGTATATGTGTGCTTCCCGTGTGCCGCGAATAAATGTGCTTTGTGTTGAACTGTTTCCCGCTTCGCTTCGTCATTTCCTTCATTGAATCCTCATCTTGCTTCACGTAAAGGGTTGGTAGTGGGCTGAATACGCCCGATAATTAATCGAACCGTCGAGGTCGACGATAACACCGCTCGGTTATTCTGATAGTACGGAACGGGTCGCTTAAGTGGCCCGTGTCCGAAGTCGACCTGCGGCGAGGTGCGATCGCCCGGTCCACCCTCCGCGTGGGTACTTAGGTAGGTCGAATTTGGCGAGCAACCCTATCCCACGCGGGGGCTGATTGGCTCGATCGCGGTGAGACCGAAAGGTCCACCCGTGACTGGTTCCCGGCGTTAGTCCGAGAGGGTCACGACTGGATTGTCCGTCCGGTGGGCGACGTGCCGCGATTCGAGTTACGTGGCCGTCAGCACGCCGGCGGGCGCGAATCCGCAACACTGGTGTCAGGTCGTGCGATACAAATTCATCGCCCTCCTCGCGGCACTGGTATCGGAGAACAGGAAAACGGGCTCTCCTGTCTCCGGCTAAATTCACGGGAATCGGTCCAGGGGTGAGAGAAGCGACCCCCGATTCCCTCCAAATTACGAGCGAGCGAAATTAACCCTTCACGAGAAGCAAGATGGCGTCTCAAGGCGAGCGGGAGCCGGGGGTATTAGAAATGGATGTAGAATGTGTAGGATCCATGGCCCAGGATGGAATGCCCGTGCAGGAACATGAACTCCCCCAACTGAGCCCAGAGCCCGAAAAAGGTGCGGCAGCGGCCGCGGTGTATGACACCTCCCCCCCCCCTCTCCACCAAAACCCTTCCCCAACCCCTGCCGAAACGGCTCAGCTGAGTGCATCCGACATGGCCTAGCTATTCACCATGCTGGCACAAATGAATGCAGAAATAAAAAGCATGAACGAAAAGATCGATGAGAGTACACAGCAAATGAAGGAAGGAACGAAAAAGCTGCGGGGTGAAACGCAGAACATGGGCCGATGCCTGCAGGCGGGCATGAAGGCCGTGACAAAGGAAATAATAGTTGAGACAAGGGAGGTAAAGGGTGAAGAGTTGGCAGAGACACGGGAGACAGAAAAAATAGAGGGAAGACTGCACGATGAAGACGGGGTAAGTGACGCACACACACACACGGAGGTAGTGGAGGATAATGGGGGTGAGCTCGCGGAGCGTGTGGAGACCCAGTGCGAGCACCTGGATGGCCTCCTCCAGGAACGAGGGGAGGGAGTATTCCCCCTTGAGGTGAGTCACGACCAGGTGAGTTCGGTCGTGCTTTGCGAGGTTGAGGGGAGGAGTGCTGCGAACGGGTGCACGGAAAGCTTGGGGGGTATAGAGGCCCCGGAGACCCTTGTGGGGACACGAATCCCCAGTGTGGTTGTCCCTGTGTGTGTGGTGCAAGGTGTGAGTGCGTCCCCGTGTGTGGAAGCGACCCCGTGTGTGAGTGGTGTGGTGGCGATGGTGCCGGAGTACGTGCTTCCCAGCACGCCGTGTGTGGATGAGGCACGGAGTGTGAGTGAGGCACCACGGGTTAGTGCCACCGCGTGTGTGGGTGAGGCAACGTGTGTGGAAGAGACCGCGTGTGTGAGTGTCGCCGTGTGTATGAGTGAGGTACCGCGGGTGAGTGCCCCCGCGTGTGTGAGTAGTATGGTTTGTGTGAGTAGTGAGGCACGCGTGAGTGAACGGCCGTATGCAAGGGAGACCGTGTGTGTGAGAGAGCGATATGTGAGGGAGATGTCGGTTGGCATGCGGGAGCACGCAGCCGCGTCTCCCGGTGTGAATGTGATGGAGTGGACTGTGTGCGTCGTAACACGCAGGTGTGCGTGGGTTGAATGGCGACGACGAAGGCGACATGAGAAGAAAGAAAGCCGGGTCGCGGCTGTAGTTGTTTCGCGGACCGTGCCGGGTTCACCCAGCCGCAAGCACGAGGTACGTGCTGTGCAACGCACGAGACCGCCACGTGCTCGCTTGCGAGAGTGAAGTCCCGGTCCGGAAACGCCAGCGGTGGATTTGCCGATCCCGCGGACGGACAAAGTTTAGGCAGGATAACGGATTTGGACCGGACGGGTTCTCCACGCGATCGTGTGTGTGAAGCTCCAACGGGCAAAGCACATGTGTTCGCGTGGGGAACCCCTCGAGACGTGGGGCTTGTGTTTTTTTTTATGCGCACGGTGACGTCATGGCTGCACGTGGGGTTGGAATCCGGCAGGAGGGGTATCTCTGCCGGATGGTACCGTCCAAGGAGGGACGAGGAACACGTGCAGCTGCATGACGTCACGGGCAGGTGCGAAGTGCGCGAGTTGCCGCGCTGGCGCTGCGCATGTAAAGAAAAAAAAAAAAAAGAACAAGCCTCACTTTCGGGTGCACAGGATTCTTGGGCAAGGGGTGGAAGACCCCCTTGACCCCGGGGCACAGGATGGAAACTAGTTAGGGGGAAGGGTTAGCTTAGCTAGACCGACTCCATGGGGCAGGGGTAAGTCCTCATGGAGTCCGTGGAATGGATTAGTGAGAGGGATTGTAGCCAGATTTAGGTTGGGAAATAAAATGATTTATTTGGAGACAGTGACAGACTTGTGAATGTGTAGAGGGGACGTAGTTTAGCTACGTAGTGTTAAAAGGAACGTGCTGTAGTTTAAGGGACGACGTGGGAGCACGAGTTAGTTAGGGGATGCAGATAGAAGGATGGCAGAGTTCAGTGGTGAGTGTGTTGAAGAGTTGTTGGTGAGTTATGAGGTGGAAGCATGTGCTTGGTGAGTGAGTGAGGCCAGCGGGTCTGTGTGTGTGTGTGGAGCGAATGGGGAATGCATGGTGCGATGAGTGATTGGGGGGAGGAGCGACTCCCGCCCAAGGGACCCCGGGGTCAGTATAAAGTGAGTTAGGGGGTTAGTCAAATTGAAAAATGGAGGTCGTTTTGTTGTTGGTGGGGAAGTAGGCTCGAGACCCATTTGGAGGGGTGCAGGAGCCCTGTTGACGGGCTTGGGAGCGTGGCTGCGAAAGGTGAGTATCGCTGAGTGGGTACCCCGGGCACCAGGCTAGTCGGACGCGGTAGGCCAAGGGCCCATGGGGGGCCGGGATAGAGTAGTGGGCACGGGTGCGCCTGCTTGGTGCGGGGGCCCGGGGCGCCATTAGCCTCGTGGGCAGTGTTGTGGGCACGGGTGACCCTCGGAAAGGGGCCCGGGAGGCCGGCCTGCCACGTGTGCGTTTCAGGGGAGGTGCCATGGGGGGCACTCCCCGGTGTTAGGGAGCTGGTCGGCTCGGAGGCAGTGTAGTGCCCGGGGGTGCCATAGCGGGAGATTCGGCAGAGGGTCGTGCCTGCCAAAGGGAGCCACGTGTCCCAGCCAGGAGACCGTGTGAGGGCACGGAGAGAAAATTGGGGGGCGAGGCCCGAAATTGTGAGGACACCAACACAGGCGACGGGAATCTGGGTTTATAGAACCAATAGTTTAAGCGAGAGGCGCTTGTTGAAAGCCCCGGGGTAGTTTAACAGTTAAATGGTTAGGGTAGATTAGGAAGTGTACCCCTCCGCACCATCCATCCCCTCGCTCTCGTTGTGGGCCGATGGACCCACTTTGGTTATAGATCGCCGAACTCTGGAGGGGCCATTCTGAGGCTTCGTTGGGCCTCGACACAGGACGTTAGCTCTCCCTTGTTCCCCTCCGGGAAGGGAACGTAGGGGTTGGGAGTAGGCTCGGTGACAGGATAGGTTAGCCGAACAAAGACGATAAAGGGGGTTAGGGGACGATTTATAGTGGGGAAGTAAAAATAAAAACAACAAAAAAATAAGTTGGGGCTAAATTGGGGTTTGACAAATTAAGGGAGTGGGTATGTACAGTGACAGGCAAAGGCGATAGGTGGGAGGGAGACAGGTAGGTAGGTCCGAGCCCGCCTTCCAAGTGGCTAGCACCACCGCACTCCCTCCACTGAACGGCAAAAGCTGGCTATCCCACGCGGGGGCTGATTGGCTCGATCGCGGTGAGACCGAAAGGTCCACCCGTGACTGGTTCCCGGCGTTAGTCCGAGAGGGTCACGACTGGATTGTCCGTCCGGTGGGCGACGTGCCGCGATTCGAGTTACGTGGCCGTCAGCACGCCGGCGGGCGCGAATACCGCAACAATATATATATTTATTGTTACGTTTGAGGGGGGGTATGCATTCAAAGGGTAATTAGGATGTTTAATTAGGTATGCCATGCTGTTCGAGTGTACCAGGATCTCGATGTAATAAGTAGCAATTCAGTGGTGATAAGTTGTCTAGTAAATGTTCATTTCTTCAAGGGGGGAAATTATAATTGTCACGTAATTAGATAGGGACATGGGATAGGGTAAGTGTGTCTGCATAAACCCCTTTTGGTATTCTCTGGAGACTGGCCGTGACGTCACAGGACAGTGCAGCGGATGGCTCCGCCCCGTGATCACGATTGGCAGAAGGCGACGGCGGTGGGCCAATAAACGGCTCGATTGGAAGTGACGAGGACAGGAGGATAAAAAGGTTCTGTTTTGGGTCGAAAAGGAAGAGGAAGAAGATCTGGCAAAAAACATCGTGTTTTTTTGGTGTGGAGGCTGTTGCGCGGAGAGCGTCCTTGTTGTTGTGCTGAGTCGATCGTGTTCTTCATCGTGTCTTGGAGCCTTGCTGACCCTCGTGCCTCACCTTGGTTGGCTCTGGGGTTCTGCTGACTCGGAGTTCGGGGTCGAACCTGCCTCCCTCTCCTGCTCGCAACTTGGCGCCAGAACTGGTTCCCTGGCGGCGGTGAGCGGACTTGGGCCAAGACCAGGAGGTCGACAGCACCACGGTTTCTCCTGCCCCCCTGACGAGAGCAAGGCCAGCTCGTCCGACGCCGATCCAGGGACAGTTGGTCCAGGGACGGTCCAGCCTGACCACCAGAAATAGCTACGTTGTTTGTTTGTGTGTGTGTGTGTGTGTGTGTGTGTGTGTGTGTGTGTGTGTGTGTGTGTGTGTGTGTGTGTGTGTGTGTGTGTGTGTGTGTGTGCTTGGCGCCTTAGAGGGATTGAGATCTGTATATTCATTGGAATTGTCTGTGTTTTTCCCCACGCCCGATCCCACACCATCCCGTCGAATCGCCCCGGATCCCTCTTCTTGCAGAGTCTTGTTATTTCTGGTAATAGTAAAAACAAATAAACATCATCAACTCAGTGAAAAGTGACTCGTGCCACCTTCCTAGTCCCGTTTGCGGTAGAGCGATTAGAACCGCCATGTTTGGGTTATAAATAAATAAACCGCTTCCATCGTTTCGGCTCATTCCACGTTGGCGGGACTGTTCAAGTCCCGTGGACGTCACAATATATATATATATATATATATATATATATATATATATATATATATATATATATATATATATATATATATATATATATATTGTTGCGGATTCGCGCCCGCCGGCATGCTGACGGCCACGTAACTCGAATCGCGGCACCTCGCCCACCGGACGGACAATCCAGTCGTGACCCTCTCGGACTAACGCTGGGAACCAGTCACGGGTGGACCTTTCAGTCTCACCGCGATCGAGCCAATCAGCCCCCGCGTGGGATAGGGTTGCTCGCCAAATTCGACCAACCTAAGTACCCACGCGGAGGGTAGACCGGGCGATCGCACCTCGCCGCAGGTCGACTTCGGACACGGGCCACTTAAGCGACCCGTTCCGTACTATCAGAATAACCGAGCGGTGTTATCGTCGACCTCGACGGTTCGATTAATTATCGGGCGTATTCAGCCCACTACCAACCCTTTACGTGAAGCAAGATGAGGATTCAATGAGAGAAATGACGAAGCGAAGCGGGAAACAGTTCAACACAAAGCACATTTATTCGCGACGAACGGAAAGCACACATACAATTCCACCAAATTCACATAGAAAAAACACAATGCAATTTACACAAAAAGCAAATGTAAAAGCGAAGACACAATGCAGAGCTAATACCGACTACCGAGCACACGGCAACACTTATACAATTTTACTTCACAGACGGCGCCGACAACACATACCCAAAACCAAGGAAAAGAATACCCTCAAGGATGAGGCGGGCCTGAGGCCGAGACCGGGTCGGCCTACCCGTCTGGTGATGAGACGCGGAGCGGCGATGGCGCCTCAACTCCGCGGGCCTCGCGGACAGTGTCTGGTAGGGGGTGGGAAAGGGACCCCCTTGGTCGCACTATCTCAGCACGGGGGGAAACAGGAGGGGGTTGCTGATGCTCGGGGTATAGAGGATTTTTATTATCCCGCGACGGGCGTCTCCACCTCGGCCAGGTCGCGCTGTCGGCCTCCCTGGGGTGCAGCTCCCGACGCGAGCACCCCCTCGTCTGGTGTCGCCGCCTTTCCACAGCTCCGTCCCCTCCGTTCCGACTCCAACGCACACGACGAGCAGCTCCACCGCCCGCGAAGTCTTGACTCTCTGTTTCCGACTCTCCTACTCTCCTACTCTCCGCCTCTGGACTCTCTGGACTGACGAACACGGTCCTTTTATCCGCCCCGTAACTTCGCCCTCTCATCTTTGACCCCCTCCCTTCGACTTTTCACCTCGCTCCCCATTGGCCCGAGAAAAAGTGGGCGTGAAGGCTTTTTGATCCATAAATTTGCATATATCGATCGCCCTGGGGGCGGGGCCACCCGCCCCTCGCTCACCGATTGGACGGCAAAAAGTGGGCGTGTGTCGTTTTTGATCCGTTTTTGAAGCACAATATCCGTGATTTTGTACACGCTGTTCGACGCGCGCCCTGCACGAGTCCAACACCGGTACCCACAGCGGGGCAAGAACGGTGGCGATGCTACGGTTGCGAGGTGTGACGTGAAGGTTGTGGCGGTTGTGGTGAAGCGGCGTTGTGGTTGGTGGTTGATGTTGTGGTTGTGGTGGTAATCATGGCGGTCGGTCCAAAATAAAGATAGCAAAAGAAAAACGGCTATCCTGAAGAGTCGCAGCACGCATAAATGACATGTATTCCCACTAGACAACGGGTTTGGGCCTAACTACACATGTACTTACCGAGATACCTCACCTAAGGGACCTGAATGGTGGTTTGCGAATTTGGTAACCACAACACTACCCCCTCCCCTTTTTACAGACTCGTCCCGAGTCGTCAAATTTTCGTGTGCCATCGTGTAGTTTTCCCCTAGTACATTTTACCTACGGATCCCTGAGTGCGACATTCATGGTATTCGTGTCCCCAAAATAAATAACCTGAGGGCTGAGTAACTACCTAAACAAACTCACTCACACGGACGACTTAAATAAAATTGCCGGCGCTAGGACAGACATGCCGGGGGCGCACTCATATGTACAGTACATCTTAACCTTAACTTACAAATTTTACACTAAACCATGGCCCAGGATCATTGAACTCTGCAAAAAGAAAGCAGTTAGCAGGGAGCCAGGCTGCCCGCATGCAGTCTCTGGCTCAAACAATGCAGGTGACAGGGAACGTGGCTGGCTGCTCACACGCAGTCCAAGGCCTTCCCTTTTGAACAGAACGCAGTGAACCACAACGGTGCATGGGCCGCACAAACGTAGTCTCCGTGCCAGCTCAAGTGGCACACGCAATGAGCACAACGAATGGATGCATGAACACAAACACGGTGCACGGGCCGCCACTGCAGGCCCGTGTTGTAGCTGCCAACAAGGCAGTTCTTGCAGCTTGCAAACTGTTGCCTTGCGGATCCTGGCGCACATGGAAATGAACAGGGGGGGGGGGGCAAAGCAAAAATTAAACGGGGCTGGTGAACGTGGGCAGTGGGCATGGCATGGCAAAGGTGGCAGGCAAACACAGCCCGCAGAAGAAGGCCGCTGCAGGCAAACACAGCCCGCAGATGAACTGGCCGGCACAGGCCTTGAAGTACCACAGCTGCAGACGATCCGGCCGGCACAGGCCTTGCAGCAACACAACAGCTGCCGATGAAGTGGGCCGGCCTCCGCCTTGAAGCAAAACACGGCCAGCCGATGAAGTTGGCCAGCTCTTGCCGTTCAGTGGAGGTTGGTGGAGGGAGTGCGGTGGTGCTGGCCACTTGGAGGGCGGGCTCAGACCTACCTACCTGTCTCCCTCCCAACCTATCGCCTTTGCCTGTCACTGTACATACCCACTCCCTTAATTTGTCAAACCCCAATTTAGCCCCAACTTAATTTTTTTTTTGTTGTTTTTATTTTTACTTCCCCACTATAAATCGTCCCCTAACCCCCTTTATCGTCCTTGTTCGGCTAACCTATCCTGTCACCTAGCCTACTCCCAACCCCTACGTTCCCTTCCCGGAGGGGAATAAGGGAGAGCTAACGTCCTGTGTCGAGGCCCAACCAAGCCTCAGAATGGCCTCCCCAGAGTTCGGCGATCTATAACCAAAGTGGGTCCAGCGGCCCACAACGACAGCGAGGGGATGGATGGTGCGGAGGGGTACACTTCCTAATCTACCCTATCCATTTAACTGCTAAACTACCCCGGGGCTTTCAACAAGCGCCTCTCGCTTAAACTATTGGTTCTAACAACCCAGATTCCCGTCGCCTGTGTTGGTGTCCTCACAATTTCGGGCCTCGCCCCCCCAATTTTCTCTCCGTGCCCTCACACGGTCTCCTGGCTGGGACACGTGGCTCCCTTTGGCAGGCACGACCCTCTGCCGATTCTCCCGCTATGGCACCCCCGGGCACTACACTGCCTCCGAGCCTACCAGCTCCCTAACACCGGGGAGTGCCCCCCATGGCACCTTCCCTGAAACGCACACGTGGCAGGCCGGCCTCCCGGGCCCCTTTCCGAGGGTCACCCGTGCCCACAACACTGCCCACGCGGCTAATGGTGCCCCGGGCCCCCGCACCAAGCAGGCGCACCCGTGCCCACTACGCTATCCCGGCCCCCCATGGGCCCTTGGCCTACCACGGCCGACTAGCCTGGTGCCCGGGGTACCCACTCAGCGATACTCACCTTTCGCAGCCACGCTCCCAAGCCTGTCAACAGGGCTCCTGCACCCCTCCAAATGGGTCTCGAGCCTACTTTCCCACCAACAACAAAACGACCTCCATTTTTCAATTTGACTAACCCAGCTAACTCACTCTACACTGACCCCGGGGTCCCTTGGGCGGGAGTCACTCCTCCCCCCAATCACTCATCGCACCATGCATTCCCCATTCACTCCACACACACAGACCCGCTGGCCTCACTCACTCAACATGTCTTCACCTCATAACTCACCAACCCTTCAACACACACACCGCCGAACTCTGCCATCCTCCTAACTACCTCCCCTAACTAACTCGTGCTCCCACGTCGTCCCTTAAACTAGTAGCACGTTCCTTTTAACCTACGTAGCTAAGCTACGTCCCCACTACACATCCAAAGTCTGTCTCTGTCTCCAAAATAATCCCATTTTATTTCTCAACCTAAAGCTCACTAAATCCCTCGAACTAATCCATTCCACGGACTCCATGAGGACTTACCCCTGCCCCATGAAGTCGGTCTAACTAAGCTAACCCTTCCCCCTAACTAGTTTCCATCCTGTGCCCAGGTAAGGGGGTCTTTCACCCCTTGCCCAGGAATCCTTTGCACCCGAAAGTGAGGCTTGCTTTTTTTTTTTTTTTTTCATGCGCAGCACCTGCGCGGCAACTCAGAGCTCGCGCACTTTACACCTGCCCGTGATGTCATGCAGCTGCACGTGTTCCTCGTCCCTCCTTGGACGGTACCATCCGGCAGAGATACCCCTCCTGCCGGATTCCAACCACACGTGCAGCCATGACGTCACCGTGCCCATAAAAAAAACACAAGCCCCACGTCTCGAGGGGTTCCCCACGCGAACACATGTGCTTTGCCCGTTGGAGCTTAACACACACGATCGCGTGGAGAACCCGTCCGGTCCAAATCCATTTACCTGCCTAAACTTTGTCCGTCCGCGGGATCGGCAAATCCACCGCGTGCGTTTCCGGACCGGGACTTCACTCTCGCAAGCGAGCACGTGGCGGTCTCGTGCGTTGCACAGCACGAACCTCGTGCTCCCTGCTGGGTGAACCCGGCACGGTCCGCGAAACAACTACAGCCGCGACTCGGCTTTCTCTCCTCTGTCGCCGTCTCAGTCTCCATTCCACACACGCATACCTGCGTGTTACGACGCACACAGTCCACATCATTAAACTCACACCGGGAGACGCGGCTGCGTGCTCCCGCATGCCAACCGACATCTCCCTTACATACCGCTCTCTCACACACACGGTCTCCCTTGCACACAGCGACCTTGCACACGGCCGTTCACTCACGCGTGCGGGGGAACTCACCCGCGGTGCCTCACTCGCACTCCGTGCCTCATCCACACACGCGGGGGCACTCACCCGCGGTACCTCACTCATACACACGGCGACACTCACACGCGGTCTCTTCCACACACCGTGCCCCACTCATACACGTGGGGGCACTCAACCGCGGTGCCTCATCCACACACGGTGCCTCACCCACACACGCGGGGGAAGTAACCCGCGGTGCCTCACTCACACTGGCCGTTTCATCCACACACGGGGGGGCACTAACCCGCGGTGCCTCATCCACACACGGCGTGCTGGGAAGCACGCACTCCGGCACCATCGCCACCACACCACTCACACACGGGGTCGCTTCCACACACGGGGACGCACTCACACCTTGCACCACACACACAGGGACAACCACACTGGGGATTCGTGTCCCAACAAGGGTCTCCAGGGCCTCTATACCCCACAAGCTCTCCAAGCACCCGTTCGCAGCACTCCTCCCCTCAACCTCGCAAAGCACGACCGAACTCACCTGGTCATGACTCGCCTCAAGGGGGCATACTCCCTCCCCTCGTTCCTGGAGGAGGCCATCCAGGTGCTCGCACTGGGTCTCTACACGCTCCGCGAGCTCACCCCCGTTGTCCTCCACTACCTCCGTGTGTGTGTGTGCGTCACTTACCCCGTCCTCACCGTGCAGTCTCTCCTCTATCGTTCCCTTCCCGGCTACCGTCACTGCCAACTCTTCACCCTTTACCTCCCTTGTCTCAACTATTATTATTTCCTTTGTCGTCATTTCGTGTCTCGTCTCACACGTTTTGGTCTCCCCATTTAATTTTTCCCTTTTGGTCACCGTCGATTCCTCTGTCACGACCCTCGCCCAACACGCCCCCTGAATTATTTTTTCACCCGCCTCCACCGCGGGCCTGTCAGCCGTTGCACCCCCTTCCAGCTCGTTTGCTCCCACACGTGGAGTCGCCATTCCCAGCTCCCTGGTCACGGCCTTCATGCCCGCCTGCAGGCATCGGCCCATGTTCTGCGTCTCACCCCGGAGCTTTTTCGTTTCTTCCTTCATGTTTGTTTCCATTCCGTTCATTTGTTGTGTATTCGCATCCAATTTTTGTGTATTCGCATCCATCGTCGTTTTCACTTCATTTGTATTTGTATCCATCCTCGTTTTTACTTCGTCCATTTGCTTGTTCATGTTCGCAATCATCTTCGCTGTCGTTTCCGCATACATTTTTGCCAGCATGGTGAATAGCTGGGTCATGTCGGGTGCGCTTGGGTGAGCCGTTTCGGCAGGGGTCGGGGAAGGGTTTTGGTGGAGAGGGGGGGGGGGAGGTGTCATACACTGCGGCCGCTGCCGCACCCATTTCGGGCTCTGGGTTCAGTTGGGCGAGTCCGTGTTCCTGCACAATCAACATTTCCTGCTCGGGGATTCCATCCTGGACCATGGATTCTACACTACTACACATATACATTTCTCATACCCCCGGCTCCCGCTCGCCTTGAGACGCCATCTTGCTTCTCGTGAAGGGTTAATTTCGCTCGCTCGTAATTTGGAGGGAATCGGGGGTCGCTTCTCTCACCCCTGGACCGATTCCCGTGAATTTAGCTGGAGACAGGAGAGCCCGTTTTCCTGTTCTCCGATACCAGTGCCGCGAGGAGGGCGATGAATTTGTATCGCACGACCTGACACCAGTGTTGCGGATTCCGCGCCCGCCGGCGTGCTGACGGCCACGTAACTCGAATCGCGGCACGTCGCCCACCGGACGGACAATCCAGTCGTGACCCTCTCGGACTAACGCCGGGAACCAGTCACGGGTGGACCTTTCGGTCTCACCGCGATCGAGCCAATCAGCCCCCGCGTGGGATAGGGTTGCTCGCCAAATTCGACCTACCTAAGTACCCACGCGGAGGGTAGACCGGGCGATCGCACCTCGCCGCAGGTCGACTTCGGACACGGGCCACTTAAGCGACCCGTTCCGTACTATCAGAATAACCGAGCGGTGTTATCGTCGACCTCGACGGTTCGATTAATTATCGGGCGTATTCAGCCCACGACCAACCCTTTACGTGAAGCAAGATGAGGATTCAATGAGAGAAATGACGAAGCGAAGCAGGAAACAGTTCAACACAAAGCACATTTATTCGCGACGAACGGAAAGCACACATATTCAATTCCACCAAAAGCACAGAGAAAAAACACAATGCAATTTACACAAAAAGCAAATGTAAAAGCGAAGACACAATGCAGAGCTAATACCGACTACCGAGCACACGGCAACACTTATACAATTTTACTTCACAGACGGCGCCGACAACACATACCCAAAACCAAGGAAAAGAATACCCTCAAGGATGAGGCGGGCCTGAGGCCGAGACCGGGTCGGCCTACCCGTCTGGTGATGAGACGCGGAGCGGCGATGGCGCCTCAACTCCGCGGGCCTCGCGGACAGTGTCTGGTAGGGGGTGGGAAAGGGGCCCCCTTGGTCGCACTATCTCAGCGCGGGGGGAAACAGGAGGGGGTTGCTGATGCTCGGGGTATAGAGGATTTTTATTATCCCGCGACGGGCGTCTCCACCTCGGCCAGGTCGCGCTGTCGGCCTCCCTGGGGTGCAGCTCCCGACGCGAGCACCCCCTCGTCTGGTGTCGCCGCCTTTCCACAGCTCCGTCCCCTCCGTTCCGACTCCAACGCACACGACGAGCAGCTCCACCGCCCGCGAAGTCTTGACTCTCTGTTTCCGACTCTCCTACTCTCCTACTCTCCGCCTCTGGACTCTCTGGACTGACGAACACGGTCCTTTTATCCGCCCCGTAACTTCGCCCTCTCATCTTTGACCCCCTCCCTTCGACCTTTCACCTCGCTCCCCATTGGCCCGAGAAAAAGTGGGCGTGAAGGCTTTTTGATCCATAAATTTGCATATATCGATCGCCCTGGGGGCGGGGCCAATTCGCCCCTCGCTCACCGATTGGACGGCAAAAAGTGGGCGTGTGTCGTTTTTGATCCGTTTTTGAAGCACAAAATCCGTGATTTTGTACACGCTGTTCGACGCGTGCCCTGCACGAGTCCAACACCGGTACCCACAGCGGGGCAAGAACGGTGGCGATGCTACGGTTGCGAGGTGTGACGTGAAGGTTGTGGCGGTTGTGGTGAAGCGGCGTTGTGGTTGGTGGTTGATGTTGTGGTTGTGGTGGTAATCATGGCGGTCGGTCCAAAATAAAGATAGCAAAAGAAAAACGGCTATCCTGAAGAGTCGCAGCACGCATAAATGACATGTATTCCCACTGGACAACGGGTTTGGGCCTAACTACACATGTACTTACCGAGATACCTCACCTAAGGGACCTGAATGGTGGTTTGCGAATTTGGTAACCACAACAATATATATATATATATGGCCTGGTGTTGGCATAGTGGTTCGGGCCGCGGCTTGGGATCCAAAAGGTCCTGAGTTCAAGCCCCGTTGGCCGCTTGAATTAATACACACCAGGAGGTTGACTCAGCCTGTCATCCTTCCGAGGTCGGCGAAGTGAGTACCAGTGTACTGGGCCCGGTATGCCCCAGTTAAAATCGGTGTACCATATCCCTGTGTCCTAAGAGGCGACCAGGGTTGCGTCAGGAAGGGCATCCGGCGTAAAACGTGTGCCAAATCACTATGCGGATCACACGGATGATCCGCTGTGGCGACCCCTAACGGGAGCAGCCGAAAGAAGAAGAAGGGGATATTGTTACGGCTGTGGAAATTCGCAAACCACCATTCAGGGCCCGGAGGTGATATCTTTAAATACCTGTGTAGTTCGCCCCAAACCCGTTGTATAGAGGGAATTTATGCGATTCATCCGGGCTGCGACACTTTGAGTTAGCCATTTTTTCTCTTCTATCTATATTTTGAACGAACCACGTCTCAACCGCCATCACACAACAACCACCTTAACCACCACGCCAGCCATCGTCACCAACTACAACCACGCTCCAACCCTCAGATGACAACAACAACAACAGCCACGACCTTTACCTTCACAACTCAATCCCACAAACATCGCATCACCGCCATTCCCAAACGGCACCATAACCATCAAACCAACACCGAAAACCCTCCACCACCTTCACCTCTCTCCTTCTACGGCCATTCCCGCACCACCTGTGAACACTGAGCGTCGGGCTGTCTCAGGCCCGTTCGGCGATTGGTGCCGAACGCACCGAGCCGTGAGCGCAAATAGCGGCCTTTCCGAGGGAGAATTCGGATCAAGAACGCTACACGCCCACTTTTCCTCCGTCCAATTAGCAAGCGCGGGGCGGATTGGCCCCGCCTCCAGGCGCATCTGTGTGAAATCGATGTCTGCAAATTCTAGGATCAGGGGAGATTCACGCCCCCATTCCTCCGACCAATGGCCGAGCGTGGCTCCGCCCCCGAGGTCATCCTGATCTGGATATTTGCATATCAGCTGCTCCTGCCGGCCTATAAAAAGGCGAGCGCAAGGTGAATGCAGTCAGTCGAGTCGGGTGGCGAAGTCAGTCGAGTCGGGTGGCGAAGTCAGTCGAGTCGGGTGGCGAAGTCAGTCGAGTCGGGTGGCGAAGTCAGTCGAGTCGGGTGGCGAAGTCAGTCGAGTCGGGTGGCGAAGTCAGTCGAGTCGGGTGGCGAAGTCAGTCGAGTCGGGTGGCGAAGTCAGTCGAGTCGGGTGGCGAAGTCAGTCGAGTCGGGTGGCGAAGTCAGTCGAGTCGGGTGGCGAAGTCAGTCGAGTCGGGTGGCGAAGTCAGTCGAGTCGGGTGGCGAAGTCAGTCGAGTCGGGTGGCGAAGTCAGTCGAGTCGGGTGGCGAAGTCAGTCGAGTCGGGTGGCGAAGTCAGTCGAGTCGGGTGGCGAAGTCAGTCGAGTCGGGTGGCGAAGTCAGTCGAGTCGGGTGGCGAAGTCAGTCGAGTCGGGTGGCGAAGTCAGTCGGGTGGCGAAGTCAGTCGGGTGGCGAAGTCAGTCGGGTGGCGAAGTCAGTCGGGTGGCGGAGTCAGTCGAGTCGGTCGGGTGGCGAAGTCAGTCGGTGGCGAAGTCAGTCGGGTGGCGAAGTCGGTCGGGTGGCGAAGTCAGTCGGGTGGCGGATCAGTCGGTGGCGAGGTCAGTCGAGTCGGGTGGCGAAGTCAGTCGAGTCGGGTGGCGAAGTCAGTCGGGTGGCGAAGTCAGTCGGGTGGCGAAGTCAGTCGGGTGGCGAAGTCAGTCGGGTGGCGAAGTCAGTCGGGTGGCGAAGTCAGTCGGGTGGCGAAGTCAGTCGGGTGGCGAAGTCAGTCGGGTGGCGAAGTCAGTCGGGTGGCGAAGTCAGTCGGGTGGCGAAGTCAGTCGGGTGGCGAAGTCAGTCGAGTCGGGTGGCGAAGTCAGTCGAGTCGGGTGGCGAAGTCAGTCGAGTCGGGTGGCGAAGTCAGTCGAGTCGGGTGGCGAAGTCAGTCGAGTCGGGTGGCGAAGTCAGTCGAGTCGGGTGGCGAAGTCAGTCGAGTCGGGTGGCGAAGTCAGTCGAGTCGGGTGGCGAAGTCAGTCGAGTCGGGTGGCGAAGTCAGTCGAGTCGGGTGGCGAAGTCAGTCGAGTCGGGTGGCGAAGTCAGTCGAGTCGGGTGGCGAAGTCAGTCGAGTCGGGTGGCGAAGTCAGTCGAGTCGGGTGGCGAAGTCAGTCGGGTGGCGAAGTCAGTCGGGTGGCGAAGTCAGTCGGGTGGCGAAGTCAGTCGAGTCGGGTGGCGAAGTCAGTCGAGTCGGGTGGCGAAGTCAGTCGAGTCGGGTGGCGAAGTCAGTCGAGTCGGGTGGCGAAGTCAGTCGAGTCGGGTGGCGAAGTCAGTTGAGTGGCGAAGTCAGTCGAGTCGGGTGGTGAAGTCAGTCGAGTGGCGAAGTCAGTCGAGTCTGGTGGCGAAGTCAGTTGAGTGGCGAAGTCAGTCGAGTCGGGTGGTGAAGTCAGTCGAGTGGCGAAGTCAGTCGAGTCGGGTGGCGAAGTCAGTCGAGTCTGGTGGCGAAGTCATCGGTGTGTCATCGAGTTGGGTTCTGGAGTCGGCTGAGAAGAGTTGCGGGAAGAGGCAAAGGAGCTCGGGTCGAGGCGAGAAGGCGGCGGTCGGCGACGAGGTCGCGGTGTGGGATCGCTCGTCGCGGGACCCAAGCCAGCCAGCCATTCTCCTCCTCCAGGGCATCAACAATTCCCCCTATCCCCCGCACTGAGACAGTGCAAAAAGGGGGGCCCCGTTCCCACCCCACTCCAAACGTCGTGCCAACAAACCCCGCCAAGGAGCACGGAGTCGGGGCACAGCTACGCGTCCACATCTGCGGCTCGCCCGCCAACGCTTCACGAGGACGCGGGTAGGACCCCCCGGTCTCGCGGACCTGGCCGCTCCTCCAGGTCACGCGCACAATTGGCCTACAGGCCTGTCTGCCCCCTTGTCTATGAGGGTGGCTTCTTTCCTTTGCTTTTGTGTAAATGTGTGTTGGCGCCGTCTGTAAAGTAGAACTGTATAAGTGTTGCCGTGTGTGCGCGTAGTCGGTATTAACTCTGCGTCGTTGTTGCTTTTGTTTTGGTTGCTATATGTGCATTTTTACTGTTTGGCTGTATATATGTGCTTTCCGTGTGCCGGGAAATAAATGTGCTTTGTGTGAACTGTTTTCCCGTTTCGCTTCGTCTTTTCTTTATTGACCCTCCATCCTGCTTCACGTAAAGGGTTCGTAGTGGGTGCAAAACGCCCGGTAAATAATCTGAACCGTTGAGGTCGACGATAACACCGCTTGGTTATCCTGATAGTACGGAACGGGCCGCCCAAGCGGCTCGTGTCCGGAGTCGACCTGCGGCGAGGTACGATTGCCCGGTTTACCATCCGCGTGGGTACTGAGGTAGGTCGAGTTTGGCGAACAACCCTAACCTACACAGGTGGCCGATTGGCACGATTGTGGTGAGGTCGAAAGGCCCACCCGTGACTGGCTCCGGGCGATAGTTCCCGGAGGGTCACGACTGAATTGTCCGTCCGGTGGGCGACGCGGTCACGATTCGAGTGACGTGGCCGTCCGCACGCCGGCGGGCGCGAATTCGCAAGAATATATAGACATATACCAGGGGTTTCCTTATTTTTTGGAGTAGGAGGCTACAATTAAAAAGTAGCAGGTTACCATCACCACGAGCGAAGCGAGCGCAGCTGTATGGACGGGGTCCAGGGCCCGCCTATGGCCCTGGAAGCCGGAGGATCCTAGATGGCTGGAGATGCATTATAGCATGATTTCTGACATGAAATAGTTCTCATTTTTAGGTCAGTGTTGTGCGAGACCTGGTGAGAGTACTAACAGTAAAAGTCAGCCCGCTTTTATCGAAATACGAAAGTGTTTTCGTCTTGGATTTCAAAACAGGGGGTTTAGAGATTTCGTGGTGACAAAAAATAAATAAATAAATAAATATCGAAAAATCGGCGCTGAAGTCGGCGGCGACCTTTGACATTTTTTCTCTGAGTAGACGGCTGCGGGTCGCCGGAAACCGGCTTCTAAGGAAACCCCTGAATACATACATACATATATATATATATATATATATATATATATATATATATATATGTATATGTATATATATATATATATATATATGTATATGTATATGTATATGTATATGTATATATATATGTATATGTATATGTATATATATATATATATATATATATATATATATATATATATATATATATATATATATATATATATATATATATTGTTACGAATTTAGAATTCGATTGCACACAACATGCAGGTTCCTTAAGTCAGCTATGTCGATAAGTGCTTGTTCCCGAGATAGCTCACCTTCCATTGTCTAAATGTTCAGAAATCGATTAGACGCGCTGCAGATCGATTGAATAGTTAGGGAACGAAACAATGGAGACGTCCCTCCCCCTCTTCTGCGAAGAGGAAGAAGAACCCTGCCGTCCCGTGACTCATGTCAACAACTCCGTCCCACCCGTGGTTGAGCGGGGGGTGGAGCATGAGGGCATGAGTCATGAGTCACGCCGGGAGCGGGGAAGGGCGGGAGAAGGATAAGAGGAGATCTTTTCTTTGTTTGTGTGCGGAGTTGGAGAAGGGAGTTGAGGGGAGTCGCTCAGCAGACCGTCGGGTCCTGCTTTGCTTGCGTTAGGGTTGAGGCCTTCGGAAGCTTTTTGCTTCGGCTGGCTCAGTAAGCTTTGGCTGAGGCCTGGTTCGGGAGGAGGCTTTTTGCTTTGGTGGTTCAGTGGGCTATCGGCTTCTGTTTGGTTCGGGAGAGCTTTTTGCTTCGAGCTGCTTTGTTTGGAAGAGAGTTGAGCTGGTCGCTCGGCTCGAGCTGCGAGTGGTGGCTTCTTCTTCTTGGTTCGTGGAGCTCTTTGTTCTCCATTTTGGTTCCCGGCTTGGTGCGACTCATCAACCTCTTCTTGGAGGTGGTTCCTCGGGGAAGCGACGCATCGACGGGAAGGATCGGCTCCTCGTCTCACGGGAGGATTCACGGGAGCTCGGGAAGGATCGCAGCTCACGGCGATTGGATCCAGTTCGTTCTCGCTGGAGCCCGGGTCCGAACAACTTGAAGACCACACGAGGTGGAGAGGTTCGAGATAGGTTCTGGGTTTCAGCTCACCTGTCCTCTGAGCTGGAGTCTGTTATTAAAGGCCTCTGCCACCATTTCTTGGGTGTGTGTGTGTGTGTGTGTGTGTGCGCGTACGTGTGTCCGTGGGCCCGTCTAATAAGTAGGAAATTGTTAAGTGCTTTGTGTGCTGTAAATGTTTGCATTGCATTTCGTATAGACGGTCGTAGTTCTTTTGTCGTGCTTTTGTTGCTTGTATAATTGCATACGCGTTTTGCCTTGTTTAATTGCATACGTGCTTTATTATAATAAATGTCCTTGTGTGAACGTAAACCTGTTCGTTGCGTCCTCTTCCCATAATTGAGCTGCCATCTTGCACTCGGAATATAGTTACTTTTTAAACAGCCAGTAAAGTGATCGGGTCCAACGGGACTGCGCGATAATACCCCGCTCGGTTATCCCAAAAGGAAGCGAGCTGCTTAAGCGGCTCGTTTCCAAGCGGTCCCGTTGAGATACAATCTCTCGGTAACCTTCCCGTGCGAATAATTAGGGAAATCAAAGATTTGGCGATCGGACCCTGTAGTGCGGGTAGAGTGCAGACAAGGTTGTGGTGTGGTTACAAACACACCCGTGGCTGATTTCCGGCGTTTATCCGGAAAGCCGCGACTGGATTGTCCGTTCGGTGGGCGAAGCGACCACCATTGGTTAGACGCGGTCGTTCGCTCGTCGTCAGGCGGAAATCTACAACAATATACAGTGGGGAGAACAAGTATTTGATACACTGCCGATTTTGCAGGTTTTCCCACTTACAAAGCACGTAGAGGTCTGTAATTTTTATCATCGGTACACTTCAACTGTGAAAGACGGAATCGAAAACAAAAATCCTGAAAATCACATTGTATGATTTTAAAATAATTAATTTGCATTTTATTGCATGAATTAAGTATTTGATACATCAGAAAATCAGAACTTAATATTTGGTACAGAAACCTTTGTTTGCAATTACAGAGATCAGACGTTTCTTGTAGTTCTTAACCAGGTTTGCACAGACTGCAGCAGGGATTTTGGCCCACTCCTCCATACAGATCTTCTCCAGATCCTTCAGGTTTCGGGGCTGTCGTTGGGCAACACAGACTTTCAGCTCCCTCCAAAGATTTTCTATTGGGTTCAGGTCTGGAGACTGGCTAGGCCACTCCAGGATTTTGAGATGCTTCTTACGGAGCCGCTCCTTAGTTGCCCTGGCTGTGTGTTTCGGGTCGTTCTCATGCTGGAAGACCCAGCCACGCCCCATCTTCAATGCTCTTGTTGAGGGAAGGAGGTTGTTGGCCAAGATCTCACGATACATGGCCCCATCCATCCTCCCTTCAATACGGTGCAGTCGTCCTGTCCCCTTTGCAGAAAAGCATCCCCAAAGAATGATGTTTCCACCTCCATGCTTCACGGTTGGGATGGTGTTCTTGGGGTTGTACTCATCCTTCTTCTTACTCCAAACACGGCGAGTGGAGTTTAAACCAAAAAACTCTATTTTGGTCTCATCAGACCACATGACCTTCTCCCATTCCTCCTCTGGATCATCCAGATGGTCATTAGCAAACTTCAGACGGGCCTGGACATGCGCTGGCTTGAGCAGAGGGACCTTGCGTGCGCTGCAGGATTTTAATCCATGATGGCGTTGTGTGTTACTTATGGTTTTCTTTGATACTGTGGTCCCAGCTCTCTTCAGGTCATTGACCAGCTCCTGCCATGTAGTTCTGGGCTGATCCCTCACCTTTCTCATGATCATTGAGGCTCCACGAGGTGAGATCTTGCATGGAGCCCCAGACCGAGGGAGATTGACTGTTGTCTTGAACTTCTTCCATTTTCTAATAATTGTGCCAACAGTTGTTGCCTTCTCACCAAGCTGCTTGCCTATTGTCCTGTAGCCTATCCCAGCCTTGTGCAAGTCTACAATTTTGTCTCTGGTGTCCTTAGACAGCTCTCTGGTCTTGCCCATTGTGGAGAGGTTGGAGTCTGATTGATTGAGTGTGGACCGCTGTCTTTTATGCATATAACGAGTTCAAACAGGTGCAGTTAATACAGGTAATGAATGGAGAATGGGAGGGCTTCTTAAAGACAAAACTATCACGTCTGTGAGAGCCAGAATTCTTCCTGGTTGGTGGGTGATCAAATACTTATTTCATGCAATTAAATGCAAATTAATTATTTAAAAATCATACAATGTGATTTTCAGGATTTGTGTTTTCGATTCCGTCTTTCACAGTTGAAGTGCACCTATGATAAAAATTACAAACCTCTACGTGCTTTGTCAGTGCGGAAACCTGCAAAATCGGCAGTGTATCAAATACTTGTTCGCCCCACTGTATATATATGGGCAATTCCAGCATCACGGACATTACATTTCACACATTTTATAATACCATTCAGAGCTCATTTCATACATACAAAATTGTTTAATCTGAAATTATCTGCAGGTATTACCACACAGTCATCCTGGTCAGTATGCACTGAGAGGTTGAGATGGATTCTGTAAATGGGTTGGTAGTAATCTTAAATAATCTCTGCCGTCACGGACATTACATTTTTTGGACATGACATTTTGCACACTAGTATGTTTGTTGAAAAGTCTGAGTTTTTAGATGATATAAAGGCAATTTTCATACTGAATGATTTGCAATGCAGGGTATAATAGTATGTGAATTAATTTTGAAAAAAGAATTGAGTATGTGCTCTGTGGAACACAGAAAGTCACGTCACGGACATTACATTTTCAACGTCACGGACATTACAGTTTTGTCCACTTTCATAAAAGTTTAAATCCAGGAAACTTTGACTTATTTTCATGCATTTCAGTATTATTATCAAGTTTACAATTGTCCAAATGGTTTTCAGGATGTACTTATTTTTATCATAGCATAAAGAATTTTCAATGTGATGAAAAATGTTATATAATTTCACGGATGACTGATTTTGAATTATAGCACGATATGAAACACTCGTTTTGTGAGAAATATTTTTGGGAGCCTCATATACAATGTAAAGTTTGACATTCTAGACACTGGCAAGTCTTTTGACACTGAAAATGATGAAGAATGCAAAGTCCTCTAAATGTCACGGACATTACACCTTTGCTTATAATGTATACGAGAGGCTCGTCAGTAATCGTGCATCTTCATTTTACATTGAGAACCCCTGATCTACAATAAAACAGCATGAATCCTTACTGTTAGAGAGAGAAATTGTTTTGTTGCAGAAATTGTTAAAAAGTGTGTAAAATGAATGACTTTATACCATAGTAAAATGTCTATTGACAGTGAATCAAGAGGAACAATATTATATATTTCATTCAACTTCCACATCATCTGGAAAACAATATCTGTCCCTGTTGTCCATGATGGGAGCAGGAAGCAATTCCATGATTTGTTCTTGTTCAATGAATGACTCACTGTAAACAAAGAGACTTGAGGTGCCTTGCCTCTTCAGAAATTTCACTGTGCATCCATCATTGTGAGTACATGTTATTTGTGCAACAAAGAACTTTTCTGATTTTTTTGTGAGAAACTTCACACAGACAAATGATCCAATCTGAATTAATGTGGGTTGGTGACTTTGTGGTTGAGCCTTGTCAGTTTCTAGTCAGTAAGTATCGCTGAAGAAATGCACTCCCAACTGGCTTGCATCTGCTTGGAAGTAAGGCGTGTGCTGAATGCAGGCCTTGCTCACAGGCTTCAACCAGTGGACTCCCTGTGTGCCCTTCAAGGAAGAAACAGACATCCACTGCTCCTCTATGCTATTTTCGACAAGGAATGATGAGATGTTTTCTTGTGTAATCTCCAGAACACATACTTTGGTGCAGTTATCTTTTGGAGCAGCTGCAAAACTTGCTGCATCTTGAACTCTGTGGCCCCTACTATTAACTGCAGATGAAATGAGCCTCTTGAGTGATCCCCAATTCCATCTACTGCTCCCTTGCCGTGAGAGGTAGCAAAAAATTGCCACTGAAGCTGTAAACCAGTCTTCTCGTATAAGTGACACAAGTACTTGAAAACATACTTGTTCTTAAATTGGGAAGCTGCTCCATCACTGAAGATATCTATCATGGTTATTTGGGGAGACTTCTCTACAACATTGTTGATGATTGTGTCCATGAATGTTGCTACAACATTCTTGTTGTGCTCAAGGGTATCACTAACTATGATGAATGACTGACAGTTGTTCTTTGTTCAGACTGCTGCTGTAAACTGCCGCTTTGTTTACAGACTGAACTTTATCCTGATAGTGTGCCATGTAGTTCTCTGAAAAGTCTACCTGTATTAATGCATGGGTATAGTCTGAGCGTTCTTCACTCTGAGTGTTCTGAAATGAGTAAATGCATAGTCTGTAATGTAGTTTATTGTTTATGGCCTCAAGTGAATTTTAATTAGGTCAATTTTATAGGACATCAGACCACATTATCCAGATTTTGACTATTAAATAAGACTATGCTGTAGAATTCAACAAAGTTTCACGTTTGAACATATATGCTATATGTAATGTCCATGACGTGTAGCTATTGCTATGTCCATGACATCAAATGTGGACAAACCAAGAAAGTTTTTTTTAAATCCTGAGATATTATGAGATATCACATTCTCACTTTGAAAATGGCTTTTGAACAAAAGTGACCAAAAACTCATGATACAAAAACTTTTTGTCTAAAACGTCATGGACATTACACCACTGTGCAGTGCAAATCAACCCTTCCTTTGGGGTCTGTTTCAAATAATAGATACTTTCTCATGATTTCCTCTTGTAAGGTGTTAATTACAAGGCCAAAGCTTTCTTTTAGAATTAGAATTACTGCTTCACAGGATTTTTTGGTATTATCACTTAACACTTAATGGATGAAAAAGACTTTGTTAACAGACTGCTGCTTTGTCCAGACTTATTTGCTTTTGATAAAGCAAAATTGTTTTCTTGAATGTTGGCTGTCCAAATATAATATACTAGTTCAGGTGCCCGTCTTCGACGGGCGTCACTGGCAACATATGGTAAAAGACAGATAGCATGAATGTATTTTAAACAATATATTATATCATTTTTATCCATTGATTATCATTCAGGTTTTCCCCTTCGACTGTCCAGCAGTAGCTCCACTTCGATGATATTACCACGAAGTTTAGTGACTACACAACGCGTACCATTCGTGAGTTCCGGAGGATCCATAGAGCGCATTAAAATTACAGAGCACCCGACTTTAAAGTGCTCCAAAAGCCCGGATCAGTTTCGTCTACATATTCATATCTTGTAGATTTTAGCTGGCCGGATCAGTTTCGTCTCCATATTCATATGTTGTAGAATTTAGCTGATTCTGAAACTGTTAACAGCATGTCGATCGGATGGTTCTGTGATTTTCTACGGCAGTAAACAGAAGTACGACTTAAGCCTGTACGCCACTATGCGGAGACCCGAGGACCTAATATTTCACAACAAACTAAAAACTCACAAAATTTGAAGATATTTTAAATAAACAATTTATTATAATATCAATTAAATATCATTTTTATCCATCGATAATATGAATTGTTCTGTACAGCTATAGTTGTTCTCCTGGGATCTGTGCATCCATCCACAATCTATGTTCTAATGAAGTGCAGTAGGAATAATAAAAAGTCAGATGAACATGAACTGTTTAACTACCATAATCATCAAAACGAATTTTGAGGAGCCTCTTAAGGAAGACAATAATATCATTACTATATAATATGTCAAAGCTTGTTTCATTTCATGCAATAACAAAAATCTGATGGTGGAACAAAAAAAGGGGCATGCCGAAATATTAATATAGATGATAATCATCAAAACGAATTTTGAGGGGCCTCTTAAGGAAGACAATAATATCATTACTATATATGTCAAAGCTTGTTTCATTTCATGCAGTTACAAAAATCTGATGGTGGAACAAAAAAAAAGGTGCGTGCCAAAATATTAATATAGATTTTCACTTCAGCTTGGTTCAACTGTGCTCTGTTTGGATAGCTAAAAAAATATATATTCTTCATATAATTTCAGACTTTTTTTACTTTGTCTTCAAAATATGGACCTTTTCCATTACTCTTCAGAGGAAAACAATAAATTTCATTTTTTCACCCTGAGGTAACATTTTCTGTGGAATTGCCCATGTACATATATTAGACCGGTGGTGGGAGGGGGAGAATCACCACCGGAAGAGGGACAAATTTTCATCTAACTTTTCTAGATCAGTTTTTTGTGTCGATGACGAATATGAAAGGTGATCAGCCAGGTTCGGGGGCGTTTCCGAGATATTGCGGGTCAAATGTCAACCGGGGTCAAATTTAGCCAATTATGAGTTTTTACTATAAAACTGATTCTGAAAGCTAAAATGCAGTATTTTTATGACTCGTTTATGCTTTCAAGTGTCTAATCCTTATAAAAAATAAAAAAACACAACTCACATCTTTTTATGGGTGACCTTAACTCAAAGGTCAAAGGTCAACAAATAACAACCGATGCAAAAACTGATACGATGCTGACACCGAGATAACTTGGTTGCTCAAAATAGTAATCATCTAATGTTTCATCCAAGCTAAAGTAGAGGTGTGGGCCGTCCAACGTCCGTTCTTTCTGCCCCACCGTTGTAGCGTGCCACAAAGGCACCCACTTGCACCCAAAAGTTTTTTTTTAATTGTTTTTTTTCTATTCAAATTTCATTATCATATGTAATTTCCAACCACTATAGTAATAAAAATTCATGCATTGTCTATTGATTTTTATTCAGACATTGCCTTAAAAAAAAAAATATATATATATATATATATATATATATATATATATATCAAACATTTTTCTTTAAAACAACTGAAAATCTTTTTAATGCATAAATGCCCTTTTGTCTGAACTGCCCCTGCTCCTCATAGATTCTGGATGAAACATTAAGATGCTTTAATATGTAATACCCCTAAAAACATGTTTCAATCAGGTACAGTCAGATGAATCAAAGCCTGGTGTTGGCGCAGTGGTTAGGGCAGCGACTTGGGACCCAAAAGGTCCTGAGTTCAAGCCCCGTTGGGCCACTGAATTTATATATATACATACACCAAGTTGTTCGTGTTAAATACTTGGGATATATATATATATATATATATATATATATATATATATATATATATATATATATATATATATATATATATATATATATAAACACACCAAGTTGTCCGTGTTCAATACTTGGGATAGATATATATATATATATATATATATATATATATATATATATATATATATATATATATATATATATATATATATATATATATATATATATATATATATATATATATCTATCCCAAGTATTGAACACGGACAACTTGGTGTGTTTATATATATATATATATATATATATATATATATATATATATATATATATATATATATATATATATATATATATATATATATATATATATATATATATATATAAACACACCAAGTTGTCCGTGTTCAATACTTCGGATAGATATATATATATATATATATATATATATATATATATATATATATATATATATATATATATATATATATATATATATATATATATATATATATATATATATATCTATCCCAAGTATTGAACACGGACAACTTGGTGTGTTTATATATATATATATATATATATATATATATATATATATATATATATATATATAAACACACCAAGTTGTCCGTGTTCAATACTTGGGATAGATATATATATATATATATATATAAACACACCAAGTTGTCCGTGTTCAATACTTGGGATAGATATATATATATATATATATATATATATATATATATATATATATATATATATATATATATATATATATATATATATATATATATATCAAGTCCGATAACACCAGGGGGTTGACTCAGCCCGTCATCCTTCCGAGGTTGGCGAAATGAGGACCAGTGTACTGGGCCCGGTGTATGCCCCGGTTAGAATAGGTGTACCATATCCCTGTGTGTCGTAAGAGGCGACCAGGGTTGCGTCAGGAAGGGAATCCGGCGTAAAAACCTGTGCCAAATCATTATGCGGACAACAAAACAAATTTCCATACTGGATCGGTCGAGGCCCGGGTTACCAACGACCGCCACCGGTACCGGTGGTCAGCAGGGTACCAGTGGAAATTGTGCTACTGCTGGGCGAAGGAGGAGAAGGAGACGGGGAAGGCGAGTCTGGAGGCAGTGGGAGAGGGGGAAGAGTAGAAGTGTGGAGGTGAGAGTTGGAACTCTGAATGTTGGGACGATGACTGGCAAAGGGCGAGAGTTGGCTGATATGATGGAGAGAAGAAAGGTGGACATACTGTGTGTACAAGAGACCAAGTGGATGGGAGCAAGGCTTGGGGCATTGGAGGTGGTTTCAAACTGTTCTACCATGGTGTGGATGGGAGGAGAAATGGTGTCGGGGTAATCCTGAAGGAAGATTATGTCAAGAGGGTATTGGAGGTAAGGAGATTGTCTGACCGAGTGATGAGTGTGAAGTTGGAAATTGAAGGGGTGATGATGAATGTCATCAGTGCATATGCCCCACATATGGGGTGTGAGATGGAGTATAAAGAAGATTTCTGGAGTGAGTTAGATGAAGTGGTGGAGAGTGTATCCAAGGATGAAAGAGTGGTGATTGGAGCAGATTTCAATTGGCATGTTGGGGAAGGGAACAAAGAGGATGAGGAGGTGATGGGTCGGTACAGTCTCAACAAGAGAAATGTGGAAGGGCAAATGGTGTAGAGTTTGCAAAAAGAATGGAAATGGCAGTGGTAAATATGTATTTCAAGAAGAAGGAGGAACACCGAGTGACATACAAGAGTGGAGGAAAGTGCACACAGGTGGATTACATCTTCAGCAGGAGATGCAACCTGAAAGAGATTAGAGACTCGAAGGTGGTGGCAGGGGAGAGTGTAGCTCGACAGCATCGATTGGTGGTCTGCAGGATGATTTTGGAGGTGAGGTTGAGGAAGAGAGTGAGGGCTAATCCAAGGACCAGATGGTGGAAGCTGAAGGAGGAAGACTGTTGCGTGGAATTTAGGGAGGAGGCGAGACAGGTGTTGGATGGTGGTAAAGATGGGTGGGATGATTGGGCAACCACAGCAGAAGTGGTGAGGGAGATAGCTGGGAAGGTACTTGGTGTGACATCTGGACAAAGGAAGGAAGATAAGGAGACTTGGTAGTGGAACGAGGAAGTACAGGAAAGTATAAGGAAGAAGGGGTTGGTGAAAAAGAAGTGGGATAGTCAGAGAGATGAAGAAAGTAGGCAGGAGTACAAGGAGTGGCGGCGAAAGGCAAAGAGAGAGGTGGCAAAGGCAAAGAAAAAGGCATATGACAAGTTGTATGAGAAGTTGGATACAAAGGAAGGGGAAAAGGATTTATACCAATTGGCAAGACAGAGGGACCGAGCTGGGAAGGATGTGCTGCAGGTTAGGGTGATAAAGGACGTAAATGGGAATGTGCTGACGAGCGAGGAGAGTGTGTTGAGAAGGTGGATGGAGTACTTTGAGGAGCTGATGAATGAAGAAAATGAGAGAGAGAGAAGGTTGGAAGAGGTGGAGATAGTGAATCAGGAAGTGGGGTGGATCAGTAAGGATGAAGTGAGGACTGCTATGAAGAGGATGAAAAGTGGAAAGACGGTTAGTCCAAATGATATATAAGTGGAGGCATGGCAGTGCTTAGGAGAGATGGCAGTGGGGTTGTAAACCAGATTGTTTTATAAAACCTTGGAAAGTGAGAAAATGCCGGAGGAGTGGAAATCAAGTGTACTGGTTCCGATTTTCAAGAACAAGGGTGATGTGCAGAGCTGTGGAAATTACAGAGGGATAAAGTTGTTTAGCCACACCATGAAGTTGTGGGAAAGAGTAGTGGAAGCTTGGTTGAGAGGAGAGGTGACGATTTGTGAGCAGCAATATGGGTTTATGCCAGGAAAGAGCACCACTGATGCGATGTTTGCTTTGAGAATGTTGATGAAGAAGAATAGGGAAGGCCAGAAGGAGTTACATTGTGTGTTTGTGGATTTAGAGAAAGCTTATGATAGGGTGCCAAGAGAAGAGTTGTGGCATTGTATGAGGAAGTCGGGAGTGGTGGAGAAGTATGTGAGGATCGTGCAGGATATGTACGAGGACAGTGTGACAGCGGTGAGCTGTGCGATAGGAATGACGGAGCGGTTTAAGGTTAAAGTGAGATTGCACCAAGGATCAAATCTGAGCCCTTTCCTGTTTGCAATGGTGATGGACAGGTTGACGGACGAGATCAGACTGGAGTCTCCATGGACTATGATGTTCGCGGATGACATCATGATCTGCAGAGAGAGTAGGGAGCAGGCTGAGGCGAGCCTCGAGAGGTGGAGGTACGCACTGGAGAAAAGGGGAATGATAGTCAGTAGGAGTAAGACGGAGTACATGTGTGTAAATGAGAGGGAGGGTGGTGGTATGGTGCGGTTGCAAGGAGTTGAGGTGGGGAAGGTGGATGGGTTTAAATACTTGGGATCAACTGTCCAAAGTAACGGAGAGTGTGGGAGAGAAGTGAAAAAGAGAGTGCAGGCAGGATGGAGTGGGTGGAGAAGAGTTGCAGGAGTGATTTGTGACAGAAGGGTAGCTGAAAGAGTCAAGGGGAAAGTATATGACGGGAGGGAGACCAGCCATGTTGTATGGTTTGGAGGCGGTGGCGCTAACAAAAAGACAGGAAGCGGAGCTGGAGGTGGCAGAGTTAAAGATGCTGCGATTCTCGTTGGGAGTGACGAGGATGGACAGGATAAGGAATGAGTATATTAGAGGGACAGCGCAGGTAGGACGGTTTGGAAACAAAGTGAGAGAGGCGAGATTAAGATGGTTTGGACATGTGCACAGGAGGGAAGCGGAGTATATCGGGAGAAGGATGCTGAGGATGGAGCCGCCAGGCAGGAGAAGAGGAAGGCCAAAGAAGAGGTTCATGGATGCGGTGATGGCGGACATGCGGGCGGTTCGAGTGTCAATAGAAGATGTGGAGGAGAGAGCGAAATGGAGACGGTTGATCCGCTGTGGCGACCCCCAATGGGAGGAGGAGGAAGAGGAGGAGGAGGAGGAGGAGGAGGAGGAGGAGGAGGAGGAGGAGGAGGAGGAGGACGAGGACGAGGACGAGGACGAGGACGAGGAGGAGGAGGAGGAGGAGGAGAAGGAGAAGGAGAAGGAGAAGGAGAAGGAGAAGGAGAAGGAGAAGGAGAAGGAGAAGGAGAAGGAGAAGGAGAAGGAGAAGGAGAAGGAGAAGGAGAAGGAGAAGGAGAAGGAGAAGGAGAAGGAGAAGGAGAAGGAGAAGGAGAAGGAGAAGAAGAAGGAGAAGAAGAAGAAGAAGAAGAAGAAGAAGAAGAAGAAGACAGTCAGATGAATCAACAGTTATTACATTTAAGAAATCTAGCTAAAGACAGTGGAAGTAGTATACCTAGGTCACTGGATACAATCACCAAATATAGATGTTAGACATTTCATCACAATCACTGTCTTCACTGTAGTCTGATAACTCGTCTTCACTATCTTCATCAGAAATATTACACAGAAGTTCCACAACATCTTCAGGATATGGTATATCAACCTAATGGATTGATAAATCTTCAGTCCACCTATGGTTTACTTCTTGCTGAATGTAATGCCAGTGCTGACTCACATGGGGGTAATGCACACAGATAAGCTACCTTGCCGTCTCGAAATCAATTCCAGAAAATATTAGATCTGGCTTCATTAATACGTTTGCATCTCCTTTGATTGTAGATTGCACAAGTACATATTTGAAGTCCATCAAACACTACGCTGGAAAGTTGTTGCTCGTTGCTCAGTTCTGCGAATACTTTCTGCATATCTTCATCATCTTTTATCAGTGTCCACCAAGTTTTCTTCCCTTTTCGGAAAAATGAAGAAATGTAGTCATTTCCCGAAAAGGCGTGGATACCAAGCAATGCACGTTTCTGGAGTACAGTGAGTTGACAATGACCCAGATCAAGGAATCGCCGACCTTTGCCACTCCCGTGATCTATGATGATCTTTAAATTTTCACGTTTGTTGGCCAGTAAAATGATTGGAATGTCTGTATCCCCAGAACTTGAACGCACTACACAGACCGTGGAACCACCAGAGTTTTCATCTGGTGCATGTTGGGTGAGGTAGCAGATCTTTGTATCAGCCTTTATGTGGTCAGTAGCCAGGGCTGATATTTCCTCTGAGCAGTGTGACGTTATCTTCATGCAGAGATTCCCCCTTGCATAGTGCACAACTCCCGTCTCCAATGAGACTTTCCTCTTCACAGAGAACCTGTTCAATCAGCTCCATCATTCTCTCTTTGTTCCCTCCATTGCACATACACTGTCCAAATGCCGCCGGAATTCTGATATCAGGTGTGCGCAGAATGTACTCATCTGACTTCCCTCTTGCAGTTTGTTCAGCCTGTTTTATGGAATGTGCATTGTATGTGTCACACGCAAAATATAACACTTTGTAACGTGTGGGTATGTCAGCCATAATTCTCCTGGCTAACAACCGAAACGTATCTGGTGCATTCACCAACGAACGTAAATACGCAATAAGGTCAATCACGTAAACTGCATTTTCTGGGACATCAGAGGCTGTGTTCGGTAAATTCAGTGATGTGAGTGCAGCTTCCATCATCTTACTTCTTGGTGTTTTCCGACGACTGCCATCTGCTGTCGCAAGAGGTAGAGGTACCGTTGCTAAAGGATACTTCAATGCTTTATCCAAATCGACGGACGTTTTCTTTACATGACTTTGCTGCCAGTAATACAAGAATATCTCTCTGTACTGTTACATCTTTGGTCTTTCCTGCTGCAGATTTTACTGTTGTCTTCTTCAGGTTGTCTTGAAAGCTTCTCCATGGAACTCTTGATATCGGATTAAAAAAAGCGTGTGGTTTCACCATTCTTTTCGGTATCGAGTCGGGAGTTGAACGCATTGTAGGGTTCTCTTCCTCGTTGTTGTGTTGACAAAAGGTGAGCAGCGACATCATCCGGTAATGGTTTGCCTGAAACTATGTTGAACAGTTCGTTAGGATCAATTTCATGTGAGAATAGATTGATAAAATCTGACTTGATAACTTGCATAGTCCTTTTTTACATGATCATCTGATTTTTGGATCTCGTTTGGTCTTATGCACTTCCTTGGATTGTGACTCATGTCATCGAGCTTGGTAAGTTCCAGCAGAGAAGAAATCATAGCAGATGTAAATGGACGATTCAGCACCCACTTTCTGTATGCTGTTTCCTGATGAGTGAAGTTCTTGATGCCACCTGGTGTCTTTGAATTTTTCATAAAAGTCTGCTCTCCAGCTGCATCAGTTGACTGTCCGATACCAGTATTGTTCTTCTCGACAGACATGCCTTTCTTCAGAAGATCATCCTTGGCACCAGGATGCGTATCATCAAGTGTCATGATGTTGGAGTGGAAAGATGAGAGAAAATTGGCGGCATATGATCGAAAAGTAGAATAAGATATTGGCTTTAAGCCTGTACAGTAACATAGTAACATAGTTACATTGTAGGCATAGTAACATAGTAGGCATAGTAAAAAGTTGCTTCATGGGCCCCTCCGAGATTGGGGGCCCTTAAGCTTTTGCTTCATTAGTTTCAGACGAGATACGCCACTGGCTGCAAAAGATGGAAATTACTCATTGTCATTTTCAATTTATTCTTTTCAGTTTTAGCGGGTTTTTTTTGTTTTTTTTTAACACAGACTTCAGGCTATTTTACCAGTTTGAAATTGTTTGCAATTTTCAAAAATAAATATTTTTGAAAACGTTCTGGGGGCAAGGAGGTGCCCCTGGGTGACCCCACAATGACACATGGGTGGGAAAATGGGCAGGGGTGCCCGTTCCTCCATTTTAGCTTAGATGAAACATTGATCACAATTTTCAGCAACATAGACCAGTTTTAGGCATTTTATCTGTTTTTTCATGAGTAGTTATTTGTTGACCTTTGAACTTTGAGTTCAGGTCAGCCCTAAAATGATTTGATTTTCTGTTTTGATAAAGATTAGACACTTGAAAGTATAAAAGAGCCATAAATACAGAGTATTTTCGCTTTCAGAATCAGTTTTATAATAAAAACTCAAAATTGGCTAAATTTGACCCCGGTTGACATTTGACCCGCAATATCTCAGAAAAGCCCCGAACCTGGCTGATCACCTTTCATATTCGTAATCTACACAAAAAACTGGTCTTGAAAAGTTGGATGAAAATTTGTCCCTCTTCCGGTGGTGATTCCCCCTTCCTACCACCCGACTATATATATCCTTGGCACATACATACATATATATATATATATATATATATATATATATATATATATATATATATATATATATATATTTTGTTACGGCTGTGGAAATTCGCAGAACACCATATCGGTCCTGAGTTCAGTTATGCCGATAAGTCTGTGTTCAGATAGATTTCCCCACCGTTGTCGAATGGGATTTATTTGTGTGCTCAGGGCTGTGATCTTCGAGATAGCCGTTTTTCTTTTACTATCGTTATTTTGGACCAACCGCTTCACAACCACCACCTCCACCACCAACATCGCTCTCATCAACCGCTTCACAACAACCACCACCAACACCTTCTCCACCACTGCCTTCACACAACCACCTTAACCACAAGCGCCCAACCACACCACCCTCACGACCACCACAAAACGCCAGCCACCGTGACCACCATCACGTTGCCACCTCAGCAGGGTTGCAAGAAGCCTGACATTCGTCGGGAGAGAATGGACGACGGCCTCAGCCCCCCTCCCCCCCCCCCAACGAGAAGCACGTGCGGAGGAGACGCGGGGAGGCAGTGATTAAACCAAAAGAGCTGAGTCGATCTCTCCTGGAATTTTCCCCCGCGTGCCAAGAAGGGGGGGGGTGAGGCGCTGTCGTTATAAAAGAGCACGCTGAATGCGCGGACAAGGTCTGAGTTGGCGGTTGGCGAGGTCGGAAAGTCTGGAGGTCTGGAGGTCGTGGTTGCTCGCTCTCCGAGTCGTCGGCTGCGGGAGGTTGTGGAGGAGTGTGGAAAGGAGGAGAGAGCGCAGCGGAGCCAAGGCGCGTGGCCTGCCGAGCCGTGCCTTACCGTGGGTCGCGGAGACAGGACGTCGCGGGTGGCCCCAGCGAGGTAAAGGTAGCCAGTCTCGCCAGTCCCCGTCTCGCGGAGCTTCTGCGGTCTACACAGCTCCGTGTCAATAAAGACCCCAAGGGGTCCAGTCTGCCCCTCGTCTGTCCTGGGGTTTTTCTTTGCTTTCGAATGAACGTTGTGGCACCTTGTCCGCTAAGTAGAATTGTTAAGTGCATGTACATAATAAATAGACGGTCGTAGCTCTTTGTCTTGCTCGCGTCTTGTCCCTTCCCCCATTCATTGCATGATTGTATACGTGCATGTTTGGTTGTGAAATAAATGTGCTTCTTTACATGTACCCCGTTCGTTGCGTCTTTTCCCTTGATTGAACTGCCATCTTGCACTCGGAATATAGTTGGTTTTTAAATAGCCGGTAAAGCGATCGGGTCCAACGGGGCTCACGATAACACCCCGCTCGGTTATCCCAAAACGGAGCGAGCTGCATTAAGCGGCTCGTGTCCCAGCGGCCCCGTTGAGGTACAGTCTCTTGGTAGTCTGCCCGCGCGAATAATTAGGTATATCGACAATTCGGCGATTGACCCTGTCGCGCGCGGGTAGAATATTGACTCGGCTGTGGTGTGCTTAAAAACACACCTGTAGCTGGTTTCCGGCGTTGATCCGGAAAGCCGTGACTGGATTGTCCATTCGGTGGGCGAGACGGCTGCCATTGGCTAAACGCGGTCGCTCGCACGCCGGAAATCCATAACAATATATACACATAACACACACACACACACACACACACACACACACACACACACACACACACACACACACACACACACACACACACACACACACACACACACGTTTCATTAATAATATTAATTAAATAATTAATTCATTATTATATCAAATGCAATCGGAACTTGTCTGCATGAAAACCAACTAAACTTAAGTAAAAGGTGACGATGGAGTCTCAAGACATTCTTACAAGACCTGATCAAACAATCACCAAATATCCTCTGTTTATCATGATGGGGAAAAAAACCTTGTCAGCACGTTCCACAAAATCATTCTATATTGAACAAATTATTGCAAATCTAAGTATCTGAGATGAAACGACATTGTAACCCATTTATTTGGTGCATTGCTCCCTGTAAAGATGTACAAGACAACAGGAAAACTGAAATCAACAACTTCATGATATACACTCACACTTAAACCATTCTGTCAAATTCTAACCAACACATCCAAATATCCAGCAACTGTACAATCATTACCACTCCTGTTTGTCATGAGGCTATCTGGATAAATCTTGTGAAGCTGCCTATCAAAATAATTATAGTTTATCACACAAATATCATCTACTTGATGACCCGTGAACCCGTTGGGTTCCTGTTGTGACAGCGGTTGATGATAAAAAAATCATTTCAAGAAAACAAAATAAAAAGATAGCTCCAGCAAACTATACTGCTGAGGTTGTTTGCATTGATCAAATCCTCCCGGAGTACTTAACTTAATCGGGAATTGATTTTTTAAATAATTTCTTTCCTTGCCAGATTTGAACGAAACTTGATACTGCACACCGCAGGAGAATGGTGAGCAAGGTGGCCCAAAAATTTTTGCACTATTGTGTACCGTTTTGGCTGTATTTCAAGAACATACATGATGAGATATTTTAGCTAATCCTAATTTTTTCTCCTTCATCAGTTTCAGCATGAATGAAAATTCATAGAAAATAAGAAAAATGTCCGCTGGTCGGGGATTGCAATCCCCACCCATGGGAATACCCTTAACCTGTTGAAACATTATCCCACAAAAAGACACAAAAGTATTAAATTATATTAAATAAACAGCATCTTTAAACTTCTGCTTATCAAAACAATTGAAACTTGAGTACTTCTTTTTAGAAAACAATGCTCCATCAAATCTGGCACATAACTTATAAAAGAGTTAAAAACCTTGTCAATCACTTTGAAGAGCTAGGACTAAATCCCTCACTCGTACTAAATCCAAATTTGTATGTAAAGTTGAAAAATCAAAAACTTTAACTGACCCGATATTGAGGCATCCAATTCGATCTTAGAACTCCAAGGAAGAATTAATGCTCCAGAAAGTGTAAATACCAGAATTCTTCTCAATTGCTAAGATGTTAAAACTCTCAGATCCAGATCTTCACCAAAATTGTCATCCTTGTCACACTCAAAACCTGTCCATCAAGTTTCATCTGAATCCATCCATAAAACTTTTTGAGATATCGTGTGACTATATTACTCGGCCGGGCAACAGGCCAAAAAAAAATAAACCAATGTCACCTGCAGGGTGACCCGTATCTTGCCAAAAGGTGACCACGTGTGACTTCTTTAAGGTCACACTGAGGTGAACAGAGCTGCTATCCACCAGGAGCGACTCCTTGAGGAATATCTGCCTACGAGAGATTCCGATGAGAATTGTTCTACAGAGTAACCATGAAAAATATATGTTTGACTCATAACGTCACCGAATGACGTCATAATGTCTCAAGCTTGACATATCTAGAAAGCACTCATCGAGGTGTTCAATTTGAGGTACTACACGATATGGTTCCTAAAACTTGAAAATTTGACCTTGGGGTCAAATATGATTGACCTCAGGCGCTAACCATGAAGGTGAAGGCCAATCGCCACCAAAAATTAATCAGCTGAGCGCCAGACCATGAGCTATATTCCCATGAAGTTTGAAGACGATCCGATCAAAATTACTCAAAAAATAAGGGTTTCGTCGACTCCCCTGATTTGCGACAAAGTGACCTTGACCTTCAAAATTTTGTGCACTGAAAGGGACCTCTATAGGCCTCTGATATGCGAAGTTACAAAAATTTCCAATGATAACTGTGCTCTGCAGAATTTTTTATACGTGATTACAGACAAACAAACAAACAAACAAAACAAAAAAGAACCTTCCAAGTTGACTAACATATCTTGCAAAAACTTCGTTTTGGCAAGATAAAAAAAGCAATTAGCATGGTGTGTTTTGTTTGAAGCTGGCAACCATGCCAAATATCTTCAGAATAACATGCTAAACGACATCGGGGTGGGTGTCAATATCAAATTTGTATATTTTCGGACTTAGTCATGTATGGTCAAAATGACATTTTAAACTTTTAATCACAATTTAATCTACAATTAACACACAAGATTTCAGAAAAAAAAATAACCATCTGTGCTATGGTCACACTAGACTGAGCATACCTCTTGCTTCTAAGTTTAAAACTGCATGATGAAACACAGGGGGGATGTTTGGAACAATTACCAATGGATTTGTGAAACCATGAATGCAATCCCACCATCTTGATATTTGTCAAAATGGCAGAGTTTCTATGATGATGTCAGCCA
>NC_140964.1:26249942-26257442 GCF_056783735.1 Eptatretus burgeri
CACTACTCCTCCTACAGTATTGGGACAATTACATCTGGACTTGCAACAGAGGATCAGAATAACCTCAATTAATGTATGGAGGCATTTTTATCCTTGCCAGTGTTCTTGAGGGGTGAGGGGGGGACGCAAATTCTCTTTGAAAATATGTATTGTGTTCGCCCCCTCCAGGTGGGAGAGGGTATTACAAGTCTCCACCACTGAATGCAGTATTCCTGTCCCCAAGGTTTCCAGTGCTGTGAAGTGTTTTGAATTACAAGCAGAAGCTATGCTTTTGCTCTATGGATGTAGCCCGGGTTTTTTTGCATATACAGAGCTGTCATTTGCCTACACACCACCCAAATAAAGGTATGTGTCAGAAGAACGTGTTGCATGCTTAGAACAAGACCGTACATAGGGTGGGGACTCTGCTAGTGTTCAAGATCTATCATACGAAATGTGGGCAGCAGGTGAATTCCAAAATGCTGAAAATCCAAGACAAAATGTTTGTTTTGAGATGCTTGCAACTTGAAAATGGTGAAAGTTTCAATGTTTTTGAGGGCATAATTCTGAAAGCTTTGGTCAAACTTCAACATGGGTTTGGTTCAAAGTTTCAGCTTGACATCATTGTCAAGTAACCAGATGTGAGCCATGACCCCCCTCCCCCCCCCCAAAAAATATATATATGGGAAGTTCTAAATGGTTGTTGAAGGGAAGTTTTGTTTGGTATGTCATCCATATCACAAAGCATTTAGTCAATATCAATATTTGGGAAACAGAGATAATAAAGTACAACATCCCAAAGAATGAGAAATAATACCTGCTGGAGCAATGGCAAACTTCATAGGATTTGATGGCGGTGTTATAGCGTCCGTGGGTTTGTTCTCAATCACTGGAAATGTGTCTCCTTGATCGACTCTCTGCCATGGCTCCAATTCTTCCTCCTCACATTCCATCAACAGATCCGTCATGTTTCCTGATTGTTGTTAAAATGCAGAAAAGCACCTGACGTGTTCAAAGGTTGTAATCTGGAAGAGAATTAAAAAAAAAAACATCGAAAAACATTTTAATTTTTGGAAATAACAGCATGCACAAGTTTTATAACATTCCTTCAAATCAGACCAAAATAATTTCCAGTTCTTCTTTCATGAGAGACAACACGTTTGTCAATAGAATCCCCAAATATACCATCAGAGATGGGGAATCCCCCTCCATTGAATGAAAAAGGTCATACATATTCCAGATAATGAGGGAGGTGAATTGGAAACAAGACACCATTTGGTCATCTCGAAAAAGTTCCCCAGAGGTGAGGAACGTAGTAACCAAAAATAATTGAAATCAGATAAGCGGTTTGCCATTTATTACAAAAAACTTTTTTCAAGATGGCCACCCCAGTCGGCCATCTTGGATCCGGCCACGCCCAAAATCAATATGGGTTCTTCCTTTTCAGGTGGTACATGTGTGACCAAAATTTCAAATGGATATGGCGAACAGTTTATGAGTTATCGCACTCACAGCTATAAATGTTGACTGCCGGACGGACGGACGGACGCCCTGGGTGACAACAATATCCCCCTTCCGCCACGCGGCGGGGGATAAAAATGACCAGGAGGTGAGATAAGGCAACACATCTCAGCAAGTTCTACACTTCAAAACATACTGACAGAAATATAAATATATTACAGTAACAGAAATTGAAGGTTTTATTTTTTTGAAAAGCTGTTGAAAAGAATGATTATTAAACCAGTGGTTTGTGCTTGCATTCTACAAGCTGATATATAAATGAGCGAAATTAAGAACTAGAAGGGAACTTGGTAGAGCGCATACCTCCGCCACGCAATGCCTGATCCATGAGAACATATCGGGCCCAATACATTAAATAAACTAGAACTACGTTGTCGATGGCACACCTTCGCATATTCCCGTGCGCACTGCTTTGTCCCATTAACGCAAGGTGAAATTTTATCTTGCAAAATGGATTGACTATTCTTTTCTATTTGATGTGCTTTATAACCAATGACTTACTATGTTTACTAAATCAGAAGTCATTGCAAGCATGTCAACATTTCATGAAACATTAATTTAACACTGTCCAGCAATATAGAACTGTGCATCAATTTAATCATAGGAATGAACTGTGTATAATATTAATTATAATTCTTCATAATCAATTAGATAAATACAGTAAAACCTGTGACTGTCACTCATGGGGGCCACATAAGTAAGTTCTTGATAAAATAATTTACCATGTACAATGGTAAATACACTTAAAAAAAATATACCCATCAGAGATGGGGAATCCCCCGCCATTGAAATAAATGTTGACGCCCAGCCAGCCAGATGGACGGACAATTCGGGTTACAACAATATCCCCCTTCCGCCACGCGGCAGGGGAAAAAAAAAATCAGCCCCCATGACCCCACCCCCTCTGGCCCGGCCGCAAGGGGTCATATCAAAAATCCGACAGTGTTATGCACTTCCCCATACATATATCTACCATGTCCCAAGGTTTCAAGTTCCTATCTCAAACGGTGTAGGAGGAGCTATTTTGACCCCCTATCCGCTAAGCACCCCCTACCCCCCAAGCACCCTCTGATCATCATGTGTTTAAAAAAATATGTTGTGAAATGTATAACTCATGAATATGTTTGATATAAAAAGCTGTGATAATTTTATTTTTTTTTTTTAATCGACCCCCATGACCCCAACCCCTCTGGGTCATACAAAAATCCGAGTGTTGTGCACTTCTCCATACATATACCTACTATGTCCCAAAGTTTCAAGTTCCTATTTCAAACGGTGTCGGAGTTACAGGGTAAGACAGACGGACGGACGGACGGTGGAGACAATCACAACATTCCCGCTTTTCTTCGAAAGCGCGGGAATAATAATAAAAAAAAAACAATCACTTTTAAAAATCTGAGTCATAGGATCCGGATCTTCACCGAAATCTAATGAGTTCATGATTGTCACACACCCAACCTGTCCACAAAATTTCATCCGGATTTGTCCACAACTTTTTGAGATATCCTGTACACAGACAAACAACCAGGAAAACGGGTGAAAACATAACCACCTTCACCTTCAGTGGCAGAGGCACTTTGCAAAATTCAATTCAAAAATATATCAAGTGACAAAACACAAACGTTGGTCCATGCCTTCACAACTAGAACAAACATGGCAAACCTGAGGTTGATGGACTATATATATATATATATATATATATATATATATATATATATATATATATATATATATATATATATATATATATATATATATATATATATATATATATATATATATATATATATATATATATATATATATATATAATCTCAATGTCAAAGTGAGGGGTGGATTATAAAGACAGATCACACTAAAAGGTTAAACAAAGCAATGTCTCATAAAAATAAAATTGCACATTTACAGCAGATGAGACGCCTCCTGAGGCACCCACCGCAGGGCCTAACAAAGGCAGAAATGTACATCCAATCAATGTGTTACATTAAAACGACAGGTACTTTTACAAAAACGAACAACCAAGTAGCTTTGAGAGTGCTCCTCAAGTGGCTTAAACACTCAAAAAGCACTTCAATGAAACGGTTAAGGAACGGCTGGCTTGGCAAGCGATGAGCGATCGCCGATCCGTCATATGAAACCAGAGATGCCGAAATGTCAAATATGTCTGAATTGGACAAATGAACATTTGTTTAGCAGTCCGAGCTGCTGCCAACTTCAATTCTGGAGATTAAATTATGTAATTAGGCTTACTTTAAGAGATTCTCGAGGTTATGGCATGTGCGGAAATGAAATAAAGCCACAAAGGCTGGACTCTCCCGGCGTTTGTAAGCATTGCAATGTATCTCGTGATTTGTAGCTATGATGATCAGGCATTCAATAATATGAGTGAAGATAGTGAAAAAAAACTCGTTAATAAACCGTTACAGCCTGTTCCAAGTCAAGGAATTGTTGAGCAGGCTGAACAAAATGGTGAAAAGTTTTTTTTAATGTTTTATAATGCAAGCTACGTTTCATATCTATCCCACCTCTGGGTTCAAATATAGGCCCAGCTATAAACTGTCAACCTAGTGTTTAATAGGCATGGAGTATGGCACACAGCAGTCAGAATTACAGTAATACTGCTACGAATCTGGAAGCCATTTGCACACAAACACACAGCAGTCCCTAAGCTTAGTTATTTCAATAAGTATGTGTATCATTAGATTCCTCCCTATGTCTAAAGGGAATGACATGTATGTGCTGCAAAGTTTCTTTCTAGTTAGATTTTTGCAATACCCAATGCCAACAAATCAATCAGTCACTTCTTCGCACCATCGACGCCATTGCCCACGTGCGTTCGACCATGGACGTGGGCGGAGGTTTCCTCACCTCAGAACACCGACATTGCCCAGGAAAGGAGGGGGTTCCCCCCTATCCAATCACAGATGGCCAGCACATCACCCCACAAAACCCCGTTCAATCAGGGCAAAGATTACCTCAGAGCTCAGACTCTGCCCCAGAAAGGCAGGGTTTTCCCCCTGTCCAATCAGAGGGGGACAGACATCACCCCAGGAAACCCTGTCCAATCAGGGCAAAGATTACCTCAGAGCTCAGACTCTGCCCCAGAAAGGCAGGGTTTTCCCCCTGTCCAATCAGAGGGGGACAGATATCACCCCAGGAAACCCTGTCCAATCAGGGCAAAGATTACCTCAGAGCTCCGACTCCACCCCAGAAAGGCAGGGTTTTCCCCATCCAATCAGAGGGGGACAGATATCACCCCAGGAAACCCTGTCCAATCAGGGCAAAGATTACCTCAGAGCTCCGACTCCGCCCCAGAAAGGCAGGGTTTTCCCCGTCCAATCAGAGGGGGACAGATATCACCCAGGAAACCCTGTCCAATCAGGGCAAAGATTACCTCAGAGGACCGATCCCCCCCCCCCCCCGACTGACCCATAGCCAAATAGCCATTTGGAAGTGCAAGGATGACCTCAATTACAGCCCACTAGAGGGGGCACTTTGCACCAAATCAATGAAAAGGCTCACAAGCAAAACAACACGGAGCCTGAAAAAAAATTACATTTTATATGGGGATAGGATTACAAAAGGAACGATCATGGGATTTATTTTATCCTTCAAGCTTCCTTTTGTCCAAATACTGGGCAATATATTCATTTGCCTCGTTCGAAAACACAACTTACCCAATGAGATGAACAAAAACTGCTCAATAACACCAAATAAGGTTTCCAATTAATTTATACAACCAGGAAAAAAAAAAAAAAAAAAAAAAAAAAAAAAACCAATAAGGGGTAGTTGTAAACAACATTCATGTGAAATAAAGCAAATTCTCCCATATTCGATCGGAAATAAACAAGAAAGAATTTGTAAAATGAAATCAAGACTTTAGCTTTCTCTTAAATAAAACAACACGACATTGGCAAAAGGGTTCACATCGTGAAGGAAAACATGACAAAAATTACCAATTGTTCCTGACACATTTCCGCATTGCGCATGCGCAGAAAAACATCACGTGCTGTTAAACAACCAATCATACGCCACCTTCTGCCCGAATTGTTCATGCACTTATGGCATCTCTCCCTTTCTTTCCAAGTCACGTCAACACGTCATTTTAACTCGTTCACACACAAGCACAAGCATCAGCGATACAATCCGTGCGAACGCAAGAACCGAATAATTAAATCCTGCAAAGGCAATCGCTATCCGTGAACAAGATGGCGGACACCCGTGTTTGATACAGTAGCTGAAAAAGTGCAGGCGTTTAAAACTAAATAATCACACAAATCCGCTATTTAACGTCGCTTCCGCAAATCATGCTCAGACGAAAACACGTCAATACAACTTACCTGCGAATGGAAGGAGTTTGGAGGCTTTTTTTTTTTTTCCTCTTCCTCTTTTTCAGTCAGCTGAAGCAGAAGCTCGAGCAGCGTCTCGCAGTGACCAATCGGCGCCGCGCAGAGCATGCCGGGACGTTAGTCGATTGTCGACTCTCTTTTTTTACAAGGGGGTGATTCGGTGAATCTCGTGGATTTGAACGAGATGATTTTTAGTTCCCACATGATGGGTTTCTTTTTTTTTTCCTGAGGTAAATTGATCTGAGGTAGTTGTATTAAATGTTTTACTCATTCGTCATTGATTTATCGGTTGGAGTCAGAAAACTGGTTTAGAGATGGAAGTGTTTTTTTTTTACTTTTTTTTTTTCTCCTCAAAACACACGGAGTGTCCTCTGGAAACCTTGATGTTGGTTTAAATATCGCTATTCATGGTGGAATTTTTTTTATTTTTGATGTTCGCTGAAATTAAATTGATTACTTCATGACAGGAGTCGGCAGGAAAAGCAAAAGCAAAATATTAATTTTAAGTGAAACGAACGTGAGACGACCTGAGGTGAAATAAAATAATAATAATTATAATAATAATTAAAGACAGTCTTTGATTTTTTTCAGTATGAAAAGTAATATCTGCATTAGGAATTTGAAGGGAAGATTGATTTATAAACTGGAAAAAAAATGTACCCAATAAAATATGCAAATTTCCCATTTTGTGAGGCTGAAAGCCCTCTCTTCACGACACACCCCCTCCGTAAATAATGGTTGGGTCTGGGCGGAGCTTATCGAGTACCCGGATGATGAAGCCTTTTTTAGCTGTTAAAAGTAATTTTTTCATTTAATGATTGGAACCTGAAAGACCTCATCTATTTAGTACATTTGCAGACAGGAATTTAATGGAGGAGAACAAAGGAAATCATGATAATGTCAGCTCAACACCATTGTCTTCTTCTCCCTCCTGGCCTCAACCACACAATATGTCTGTATCTACAGAAAGCCCGTCATGTGATCGGGAATCGAGCATTTTCACACATTTAGAGGGTTTCAGCAACTTTGGAAATAACAATCAATTCATATTATTTCGTGTCACTTTGCTTTACAATACACCACTAATTTGCATATTGTCGTTTTTTATTATCAATGAAGTACACCAATTGTATGTACCATTGGTAGACTATGGTCGTAATGTTTGTATGTACGAATCTTACAGAATCAAACACGACTTGGCCGATCTCCACCAATTTTTGCATACGTGTTCAGGATAACCTTGAGTCTGTCAGGGGCACTCGAGTATTCAAATTCTCCTCTTAGCCCGTGAGGATGGGGGATGGACGACACGTTCAGGTATATTGTTCGTGATGCTGATTACCATAAAGGGGGAGGAGACATGCGCAGGAAGGACAAGGCATCAGTTTTTGAGAGGAGTGATTGGTTGGAGAGTCTCCTCTGGATCTGGTTGGTCTGCGGTTTGAATTAGACCCCGAGCGAATCATATTCAAGACTTTTGAAACGGCACGGGCTGCTTCCTTGCTTGATGCTCAGCATTTAAAAAACAATGGAGCATGGACAACCGTAGGTTTGCAACCATTGTGCAGGCTTGATAGACCAAATGGCCTCTTCCTGCATTGAAGTCCTTTGTAAGAGAATTCGTATCATTTTTTTTTTTATAACCAAAATG
>NC_140964.1:26262442-26264942 GCF_056783735.1 Eptatretus burgeri
GTGCACTATGACGTGAAAACAAAACGATGGTTTACCTCACAGAACATGACAAAATGCATCAAATCCATGGAAACGTGCACTATGACGTGAAACAAAACGATGGTTTACCTCACAGAACATGACAAAATGCATCAAATCCATGGAAACGTGCACTATGACGTGAAACAAAACGATAGTTTACCTCACAGAACATGACGCACAATGATTGGTTATGTCAATCTTTCCCACACCGCATCCCTTATATAATATCACTGAGTGTTCAGTCACATTTCATGGCGGTGACGTCACACCTTCCGCCCCAAGGGGGGCGTGTTCCGTGAGCAAGCTGCTTGCTGTATCGCTTTCCAAGCTAGTCGTTCCGTATCAACCGCTTTTCAAGCCGCTCGGAAAGGTGAACGTGCCATGAGGACTGAGGAGAGGTGCCTCGTCAGGTGGTTAAAAATGGCCGCCGTAGTCGGAGTCCAAACCAGACAATCGATGAAATGTTCAGAATCATACTCCCATGACATATACTCATAATATTATTGAAACGTTTCATACTTTTATTATTACTTCTCCCATTTCAAACATTTATTGTTGCTTCTACCTTTCTTCATCGTTAATTCTTCAAGATCCACAAATACGTGCACCCACCCTCCCCTTCCCCCTAAATGCACAATGGTAGTCTTTCCCTCTTCCTCGTACTCTGTAACAATTAATTCGTTTGAGGAAGTTGTCACAAGAGGATCGAGGAAAAGTGAAAACGACGGCCCAGATACTGATAGCACCGTTTCCATGGAGACCGCCAAGTTGTTCGACTTGCTCAAGAGAGGGGGTTTCGGTACCCATGATGCAATGCGCACGACCATGTTGGTCAAACAAGGCCAAAGAATTAGCCGACGGCAACCTAACATTGCAGTGAGTCAGAATGACGTGATGGACGTGCAACTGATGCTATCATTGTCAGGGAAGTGAATACAACCAACATGGCGGCGCGCACGGCATTATGGGACAACTCTGAGTCCTCCATTGAGCAAGTCGAACAACATGGCGGCACGCACGGAATGATGAGAAAGCTTTGAAAATCCTCGACGAGACCTGGAGCAAACTTGATTACAAAAATAATCGTCATTACCAGGGTGCGGGCCAGCATCGTTGGTTGAGGGGGGGCCGTGCCGCTCACGTAAATCCTCTGTCGGTTGGAGCAGGAATTTGTAATTTGTTCATGGTGCCGGCGATAGCTCGCCTACTCCGCGAAGAACACCGTGGGATCTTTAACGTCCGTCAACTGATGCTAGCAGCCGGGACGCCCAGTTTAACGTCGCATCTCACATAAGGCACACCCGTTGATGACTCACCCTCCCTGTGAAACACTGCGATGACATTTTGTCGCCAGGCCACCCCTCCAATTAAATAACGCCGTTCGTTTTCACGGATTTATTTAATCTTGTGATCGGCGGAGTGCACGCCTGATGGGCCTGTTAAACCACCCCCACCATTCCCAATTTTTTTTTTCAAACTTTCTTGTGATTCCTCGTGAAAATCCAGGGATTTACAGGTATTGTTGCTGACAGTTGCCCACTCTTTGTGAGATGCGAAACGAAAACGATGAACTGAGACTCAAGAGTCCTGGTTGCGAATGATTGTTCCGAATACATGAATTGATGTCTCATTTACAACTTTAATGGTGGGGAAAAGTGGGGGAGGGGAAAAGTGGGGGAGGGGAAAAGTGGGGGAGGGGAAAAGTGGGGGAGGGGAAAAGTGGGGGAGGGGAAAAGTGGGGGAGGGGAAAAGTGGGGGAGGGGCAAAGCACCCCCACCTTCTCTTTCCAAGCTCCCAGAAGTGATTGTTGTGAGGCCAGCTGGGTAAGTACTTGACTGCTCAAAGAGTGCAGCTGACTTGACAGTGCATGTCCTCCACTGGAGATGACAAAGAAGATGGAGTACACAGGACATGTAGGGGGATGAAAGGGGGTCACGAAATGATGCCGATTCCAGAAGGTTCTCGCCATGTTGGCATCTCTGATTGGCCACAGGAAAGACAGAATGGTGGACAGCTGCAGCACAGCGCAGCCTTGTGGCACAGAGCAACAGTTCAGAACAGAGATTCTCGGGCTGGTTGTTGTTGGACACGTGAGCAAGTCATCCACTCACAACCAGGATCGGGTTCGACCACCAGGAGCCAGAACTGTACACTCGCTGCCTGGCAATGTCACGATTACCCTCTGGCCAGTCTTGGCCTCATGAGCTGTATTTCTGCATGATGCAGCTCAATGGCACAGCCACAGGCATCCCATGGGTTGTAGCCAGGAACAAGATTAATAGATCATCATTAATACATTGCATGAGAAAAACTTGACCTATATCATTCCCTTTCCCCAGAGTAATAGTGCAGCTGACATGCATCAATTAAAAAAAAACTTCCATACTGCCACCTTTCTCCAGGTGAATTAAACAATTAATATTTAAAGGTAATTTAAAGGGAATTCTCAGTGTGGATAATTATTACCTTCACCAGAGGA
>NC_140964.1:26269942-26294942 GCF_056783735.1 Eptatretus burgeri
CTTCTCTGAGAGACTTTTGGGGAATCCTTTGTTGTAGGCCTTGATATCTCAAAAGTCTTTGACAGAATTTGGAATCGAGGTCTGATATTCAAGCTTCCTTCTTTCGGCTTTCCTCCATCACTCTGCTCTCTCATATCGAGCTTTCTCTCCGACCATTCTATCTCCATAATTGTTGATGGTTCACCATCTTCCTCCTTCCTTATCAACAGCGGTGTCCCCCAGGGTTCTGTCTTGTCTCCAACACCCTTCTTTCTTTTTATCAATTATCCTCTTTGACGAGTAACCAAATTAATTTGTGGGCTGATGACTCAACATTACATTCCTCTACATTTTTCACATCTGCTCCATCTTCTCTTGTTCGATCTACATCTCGTTTTATGACAACCAACTCCATAATTTCGGATTTGGACAAGATTTCTCAGTGGGGTAAATGTAATTCTGTATCCATCTTATCTGTTGAAAAGATCATGGTTTTGGATAGGGATGATCTGAGATGGTGGTTAACTGTCTTGAAAACCTGGAATCCCTCATGTTTCTTTCCCTTCAATGCGATGCTCTGGAATTGTTTACCTTCTCATGTCTTTCCTAACAGTTATAACCTGCCCATTTTAAAAAAAGGCAGGTTATCCAGTTGTTCAAAAACTCTTCGATTGTTTTTCCTTCTCTTCACTTCTCCATTTGTTGAGTTATTTTTTGTTTCATTTACGGCCTGGCCTTGATTATGATGATACAGTCCATGACTTGAGCTTTTAACTTGAAAACAAATGAACAAAATGTTTGTTCTTGGCCCAGAAAAATAATAACATCAGTATTTTATACTCTGATTTAATGTTACCATGATGTAAATTTACTTTCAGACATGTTATTTAAATATTTACTTCTTCAGAGCTCGTCATAAATCTAAACTTTTTTTTATTTCACACAAATTATTTGCTTTTAATTTACATCATTCATACATCTGTTTTGGCTAATTTAATAACTTGAAATATATAAGTAGTCGAATGATAGCTTTTAGAAATGCAAAACTTTATACAATTCAAATTTCACACACAATTTCTATTCACTCTATATATTATCTGGCGTTGTCTGGCATTTTGAAGAAATCTAATCTTAGTTTTTTTTCTGTTTTTTTTTTTTGTGGCAGCCTAAAACACTTCCCTGCACCCACAAAGGAATGGGGTCGGTGATCATTTAATATTACCTTTCACACAGCTACAAAGGCTTAGGCACTATGGACAGATTAAAAAAAAAAAATCAAAAAAATTGCAAAAACCCAAGTGTTCAAATTTTTTGTTTTTTGCCTAAAACACCCAGTTGCACTCACTGATGAATCTCTGAAAGTTTGACGAATATTTGGCCATCTCTGAGAAAAATGGTGGCTCACACAGGCAGACGCACAGACAGACAGACAAACATTATTCTTATGGTAGAGATAATTATTTCCCTTGAAACGTGAAATAACATAAATTTAAAGCATTTACAAATTACCTGCTTTCAAGTCTGCAGCATAATATTTAACAATGATGGAGGTACATAAAAGTGCACCTTACAATTTCATGCCAGGTGAATGGAAATCATGTTTACGAGTATATAATATGGCTTTATTTGGACATTACTGTCGTAGCATTGAAATCACTTGATTGCAATATTAATGTCACTTTTCACCAAGGGCTATGTCTCTCGCTTAAAAGTCATTCCTTGACCAATAACGTTTTAATGTTATCCTACACTAATGAGATACAGCAATTTCCTTGCAATTAATTACAGAAAACCATGAAATATATTCACTTGATGGAGCATTTGTTTCACCTGTGATTAACTAAGGATGTAATTATTTCACAAATTGCTGTTCCACTGCTCACTTTACCTGTTAGCAGTGATCACAGGCAGCGAGCGTTGATGACAGCAGATGCAAAATTTTGATGCAAATATACAGTGCCTTCAGAAAGTATTCACATCCCTCGACTTTTTCACATTTTGTTGTGTTCCAGCCTCAATTTAAAATGGATTAAATTTAAATTTGTTGACACCGATCTACACAAAATACCCCATAATGACAAAGTGAAAAAATGTTTTTAGAAATTTTTACAAATTAATGAAAAATAAATATCTGAAATGTCTTGCGTCAATAAGTATTCAACTCCCTGAGTCAATACTTTGTGGAAGCTCCTTTGGCAGCATTTTGAACTTCGAGTCTTCTTGTGTATGTCTGAATCAGCTTTGCATATCTGGGTTTGGGGATTTTCTCCCATTCTTCCTTGTAGATTTGTTCAAAGCTCTGTCAAGTTGGATGGGGAGCTTCAGCGAACAGCAATCTTCAAGTCTTTCCACAGATTCTCAATGGGATTCAAGTCTGGGCTTTGGCTGGGCCACTCAAGAACTTTCACATTCTTGTTCTGAAGCCATTCCAGTGTTACTTTGGCTGTATGCTTGGGGTCATTGTCCTGTTGGAACGTAAATCTTCACCGTCGTCTTAGGTCTTTTGCACTCTGAAGCAGGTTGTCCTCAATTATTTGCCTGTATTTGGCTCCATTCATTGTTCCCTCGATCCTTACAAGTCTACAAGTACCCGCTGCTAAAAAGCATCCCCGTAGCATGATGCTGCCACCACCATGCTTCACGTTAGAGATGGTGTTCAATGGGTGATGAGCTGTGCCTGGTTTCCACCAGATGTTGTGCTTTAGGCTGAAGAGTTCAATTTTCGTCTCATCAGACGAAAGAATCTTTGGCTTCATGCCCTCAGAATCTTTCACATTCCTTTTTGCAAACTTCAGGCATGCCGTCACGTGTCTTTTTCTCAGGAGTGGCTTCCTTCTGGCCACTCTCCCATAAAGCCTAGACATGTGAAGCGCTGCAAAGATTGTTGTCCTCCTGGCAGGTTCTCCCATCTCAGCCAAGGAACTCTGTAGTTCTGCCACAGTAGTCATTGGATTCTTCATCACCTCCCTGACCAAGATCTTTCTTGTCCAGTTGCTCAGTTTGGTTAGATGGTCAGCTCTAGCAAGAGTCTGGCTAATTTGAGATTCTTTCCATTTCCTAATGATGGAGCTCACTCTGCTCTTGGGAACTTTCAACACTCTAGAAATTGTTTTATACCCTTTCCCAGATCACATTTCTATCTTGGAGTTATACGGACAGTTCCTTGGACTTCATGGTGGAGTTTCTGCTCTGACATGTGCTGTCAACTGTGGGACCTTGTATAGAAAGGTGTGTTTCTTTCTAAATCATGTCCAATTAATTGAATTGGCCACAGGTGGACTCCAATCAAGTTGTAGAGACATCTCAAGGGTAATCAAAGGAGATTGGATGCACCTGAACTCAATTTGGAGGGTAATAGCAAAGAGGTTGAATACTTATTGATGCAAGACATTTCAGCTTTTAATTTTTAATTAATTTGTAAAAATTTCTAAAAACATGGTTTCACTTTGTCATTCTGGGGTATTTTGTGGAGATCGGTGATAAAATTTGTTTTTAATTTAATCTATTTTAAATCCAGCTGTAACACAAGAAAATGTGACAAAAGTCAAGGGGTGTGAATACAAAATATGAAAGGTTCAGGATCATCAAAAAAAAAGTGTACAAATTCGAATATTGGTATGAAAGATTTCTATAGGAAGAACAATTTCCAACAGTCAAACATTTGGTTTCCTTCAAGTTAAGGATCAAAGCCAGCTTGAAACTATCAGAATGGGGTTTCACAATCAGGGTGATTCATTAACGTGTGTGACGTCCCTCGGATGGACGTTAAACGTCACATGGATGTCTGCCAACATTATGTGGTGGATGTTAAAGATCCCACGGTGTCCATCACGAAGAATAGGCAAGCTATCGCCGGCACCTTGAAGGAATTACAATTTCCAGCCCTGACTGGTTGCTGGGAAAGCAATGGCAAACCATGTAGTGTAATCCCTGCTACTGAGTCACTGTAAAGAGTAAGGTACATGTCATGATCATTTTCCTCTGTGTTACATCCCTTTTAGTCCTGTTTATTTATATCATGCTGTTGTATCAAAAATAAAAATTGAGGCTTAAAATATTGTTCTGGCTTGGCAGGATAGTGGGGAGCAGCCATGAGGGGTGGGGGGTGGGGGGGGGAGTGCTGTGTAGGTTACTGTGTCAGTGATTAATTTGGGATATTGTTATTATTATTTATACTGGTTTTGTAGTTCGAAGGTCGACATATAGATTATACTTTGTGCACTTGCTGGATTAGATGAGACACATTGTATTTGTCTTTTGTCTGAATCTGAATCTAACCTTGTGGAAATGAAAATATAAGTTAATGTAAACCACAGGGAATTACAATCATTGTTTAGATTTAACCAGTCACTGACCAGATGCTTAATAACAAGGAATAATCAGGAAATATGACGTAGGAGGACGCCATTCTGCCCATTATGCCTGTGCCACACTTCGTCAAGCTCATGACATAATTTCATTGGGGGATGGCGGGAGGAGTGGGGATGAGTAAAATGTGGCAGGTTCAGGGATATCACGAGGGTGTTAAAAGTAACAAGAGCTCAAGTGAGCACAATATACGCCTGAACAAGAAGGTATATACAGAATTGTGCTACTACATGGAAAACAGCATCCCAGTTGCCATGGCAACCACTTTAGATGATGAACGTATGTCGCGACACACCGTCTCCACAGTCTGTACCTATGTACCAAATATGAAACGTGAAAGTTGAAAACTTTGGGAGTTCGAGTGCGGACAGGAACGGATGGACGGACAGACAGACAGACGGACGACCAGTATCACATAATACGCCCCCATATATATATATATATATATATATATATATATATATATATATATATATATATATATATATATATAATATATATATATATATATATATATACATATATATATATATATATATATATATATATATATATATATACATATATATAAATATATATATATATATATATATATACACATATATACACATATATATATATATATGTATATATATATATATGTATATATATATATATATATCGCGCGTATAAAAATGGGAGAGGGAGGGTGATTAAGGACAGGGGTGGGAGGCAAGTGACAAAGAGGGGGGCAGTATTGAAGGTGTGGGAGGATGGTTTCGGGAGCTGTTGAACTGGGAAGGAAGCAACCGCAAGCTGGAACTACTGTGTTATGGAGAGGGGAAAGAGGAGTTGGTGGAGATCACAAAGAAGGAGGTGCAGATGGAATTGAGAAGAATGAAGAAGGGAAGAGCACAAGGCATTGATGAAGTGTGTACAGAGATAATAACTGCAGTGGGAGAAGTTGGAGTCAGGTAGAGAAAGAGGCTGTTGAATGTATGTATGATAGAGGGTTCAGTTCCGGAGGAGTGGAGGACAGGGTTAATTGTGTCGATATGGAAGGGAAGGGCGATGTTCAAGACCCGGGCAAGTACAGGGGCATTACGTAACTAAGTGACATCCTGAAGGAGCTGGAGAGGATTCTGGACAGGAGGATAACGAAGAGGGTGCAGAGGAGATCAGAGAAGAGCATCAGGGGTTTAGAAAAGGTAGGTGGATGACGTATGAGATGTTCACGCTGAGACAGTTCGTGAAGAAGAGGTTCGTTAAGTTTTCTGGATAGATTATAGATGGGGACGCATGATGTAATTTACACTCCATCCCTAAATGTTGAAGGTCAAGGTCATATGGCGGTCCAAAAATATGGCCATCATTGGATCGTGGGCTTACCCTTGGTGATCGCTTTGCAATTGTAGATATCTAGTTGTCATTGTCATTGTCACTCTGCAGTTCCAGAACAAGCCCTGAACATGTTCATCCTTTTCCCTGCGGAGAAGTAAACAGTTTACGGGGAGGGGCCTCCATATTATCACACTCTTCCCCAGCAACGACATTCCTGGAACTTGTCTCCAAGGCAAAAAAAACACCACGGTCTCTCAGTTGACATGCTGCGGCCAGACTAATAAGGGTTATTTCTAGTTATTCTGACTTTGCTCTTTGATGTTTTGACCCAATTAATAATTACTTTTCTCCATATTTTTTGTTTGTTGAAGGTTTGTTGAAAATTTGATGATGAAAACTCAAATGGTAAAATTAGTTATTGCCTGGACGGACAGACAGACACACAAGCGATTGCAAAACCCTGTCTCCCGCTACATGGGGGGGGGGGTGGGGGGGGCTGACTAAATATAAAAAAAATACAACCCCAAGTGCACGCCAGAAATCGCACACCTCATCAGACATTGAGGCAACGTAAAACACAAGACACCAACAACCAAAACACCAAACATAGTGGAAAGGATTTAAACACGAAACACAGAAATCAACAACAAAATATTTGTGAAAAAAACACCATAAAACTGGCACTCCTTTCTCCACACACGAGACCACTCAACCAATACCAAACATTTTTACAAAATCATAAACAGCATCACTAACTCCAACAATGGTATTACACTCTCACATGCAGACAGAACCACCACAAACAACATACCATTAAACAATCAAGAAGCTAACATCCTGAAAGACCATGATGCAAACATTAATCAGGTCAGGCCCCAAAAAAGAGGAAAGAAGTATTACAAGACACAAACTCAGCTCCCAACAAGACAGCACCATTACACCACTCCATCCATCCATTGGGGCCACACTCTGTGCAGAGCGTTGGTGCTGCCTTCGGAGTCTCCTTGGCTATTGGGCACAATCCTGGATGGGTCACAACTCCAACACCAGATATCAGCAAGCTGGCACTCATTTTGCCGACCTCAGAAGGATGACAGGCAGAGTCAACCCCACCTGGTATTAATTCAACAGCAAATGGGATTTGAACTCAGGATCCGAGGATTCCAAGCCCACCACCCGAACCTTCCTCTTCTTCTTTCGGCTCGCTCCCGTTAGGGGTCGCCACAGCGGATCAACCGTCTAATTCGTTTTGTTGTCCGCATAATGATTTGGCGTAGGTTTTTACGCCGGATGCCCTTCCTGACGCAACCCTGGTCGCCTCTTATGACACACAGGGATATGGTACACCTATTCTAACCGGGGCATACACCGGGCCCAGTACAACTGGTACTCATTTCGCCGACCTCGAAAGGATGGCAGGCTGAGTCAACCCCCTGGTGTTTTCGACTTGGTTTATATCTACATATATACATATATATACATATACATGTAGATTAATTCAGTGTCCCAACGGGGCTTGAACTCAGGACCTTTTGGGTCCCAAGCCACTGCCCTAACCACTGCGCCAACACCAGGCTTCTGAGTCACTTCTGAGTCTGAGACAAGCCCACCACCCGAACCATTAAGCCAAAACCAGACATATCACACCACTCACTCCCACACAAACAACAAAAATCATCAAAAACATCAAAAATTGCAGGCTATCAGCCAGGACAACAACTTCAACTTACATTTAAAACACCGAGGACCACACGGTATGTCAGCCCTTACAAATATAGCAGCTTCTCCTACCAACACTCAAGAATCCCCCGAATTTGGAAAACAAAATCCCACCAAAGCAGCCTCTTAGTGACCTATCACATTACTGTGCACACCCTCCAAAGTTACAGAGCACCTAATGCACTCACAAACCCTCACATCGAACTCTCGCACACCTTGCATGGATTCAGACCAAACCACTCCACTCTCCTCCAAAACCTCACACAAAACACTTTCAATGTCTTCAACAGTAGAAAACCATCAAAAACGCACTATTCTCACTACAATAGACATCATCAAAGCGTTTGAAGCCCTCCCCAAACTCTTACTCACGAAAAAAATATTCAACACAAACATGTGCAACATCACCAAACACGAGATTGCCAACTGGCTATCATGCAGACAGTCAAGTATTTTTGAAACAGCAAGTTATCACGCACATGATGCTTTCCTACTGGACGACATTCCACATTTCATGTATGACATTCCACAAGCACCCGAGAACATGTAAATAACCTTGTATGCCAACAACATAACCATTACCTCTACCCATAGCAAGATCAACACAGCCACAGCACAACTTCAACCCTCGCTCAACACCCTACAAACCTGGCTCAGCATCAACAGACAAAAAGTAACACCCTCAAAATAAATTCCTGCAAATGTCTCCTACTATTCCTTTGCTCCAATTGGTTCATCTGATCATATGCTTGTGAGAGTCAACATCTTTCTGGCAACTCTCAGAGAGCTGGCTCATCACTGGCGAGTCTGGAAGTTCACCCAGGCAGAATGGCAGGGACTGCAAGCAGCCATCTCACGTCAGGAGGACTGCGCTCCTATATCTACCGCCCCTGATATTAACTCAGCTTGGGAATTCTTCCACAGAAACCTGCTGTCTTGTTGGGATGTCATTCTGGGAAGATGAAAGTAATTGGGTACTTCAGGGATCAGTTGTGGGACCATTATTAGCCCCCGTTGGACTTAGTCCGAAACGGGGGCTTCTGGATTGGGTCTCATTCTTCTGTCTGTCCCTCTGTCCGTCTGCAGCCATGTCTCGGACATTTATGGACCAATTATGTTAAAACTTGGCACAAATACAACAAATGAAATGCACTTCAATTTGTTTCGCGGTTCGATCAAAGATAACCGACTGGCGGCCATTTTAGTTGTAAAAAAAAAAAAAAACTCAATGTTGAACACGTCCTCAACCATTTCTCGGACATGCATTTACCGACCTTGTTCAAACTTGGCATGCAGATAATGAATGATGGCTTACATATGCGCGTCATTTTTTTTTCAAGATTCGATCCCAGATGACTGACAATCTTTCACAATCTTAATCTTTCTGTTCCACAATCTTAACTAATCATACGCAATCTTCCATGTCACATGACCACACAAGTCAGTTGCGTGTTCACATAAATCTTGTAAATATGGTCTTATGGGCTTTTTCTTCAACTCTGTAGAGCAAAATTAATAAAACCACAGGGGCTATGACATTTGATGTTTTTTTTTTCTCTTTGTTATTCATAATTTACATCAATAATTTAGTTAATGCGGTTAAGAGCCAGGTTTTTAAATTCACAGATGACAAAAGCTCGGAGGTAAGGTATCACTTAAAAAAAAAAAAATAACAGCAGTGAGGGTGGCAATTTGATTCAGGAAATTTGAAACACTTCAATAGATTGGCCAGAAGATTGGGAGATGCAGTACAACACGAGCACGACACTCGGTAGAGTGCATACCTCGACCAGGCTGAACAGTTTACGTTTTGTATCCCACTGATGGACCGGATCTGGATCGGGACCTGAACTAAAATCTAATCGGCTTGTTCTTGTCACCGAGCCAACTCATTCACCAAGTTTTGTGACACCTCGTCCACAACCTTTTGAGAAAACATGCTATATATCGTTTTTGGCCCCATCTCTCAATGGTGAAGAGTCACGTTAAAAATTAAATAATTCTCATATCCAGATCCGGATTCGGATCTTCGCCAAAATCAAATCAATTTGTCGTGGTCACACACCCAACCTGTCAACCTAATTCCATCCGAATCCGTCCACAACTTTTTGAGATATCGTGCTATATATCGTTTTTGGCCCTATCTCTCAATGGTGAAGAATCACTTTAAAAATTCTAGTCGTCGGATACATTTCCGGATCTTCAACAAAATCTCTTCCAATCAGTTTGTCCATGTCACACACCCAATCGGTCCACCAAGTTTCATTGAAATCCATCCATAACTTTTTGAGATATCCTGTTCACAGACAAACAGACAGGCAGACAGACCGGGGTGAAAACATAACCTCCATCCACCTTCGGTCGCAGAAGTAAAAAAGAAATGTGAGGTGCTGTGAATGGGCAAGATTAATGAAAATACGATTACATCATGCATGGGGAAGTCTTGGAGCATGTCACACAGGAGAAGGATCTGGGGGGTGGTGATAGATACAGGAGGGTAAGCAGACAGGACCGTGACAGGCAGGTAAAGCTATAGGTAAAGCTTGAAAGGGTTTAACATTATATTTGTAGGGGTATAAAGTATAAATCAAAAGAGGTAGTTTTAACACTGTATAGCAATTTAGTGAGGGCTCATCTTGAATATTGTGTGCACTTTTGGTCGCCACATCTGAGAAAGGACACAGCTGCCAGTGCCATAGAGAGGGTACAGCGTCAAGCAACTAGATCGATTCCAGGGCGAGCTAAACTAAGCTGTGGGGAACGTTTGAAGGAAACAGGTCTTTATACGCATTGGAAAGTAGGTGATTGCGAGTGGATCTGATACAGATGTTTCGCTACACCCTCACCACTGCCTGCACTCACTACACCCTCACCACTGCCTGCACTCACTACACCCTCACCACTGCTTGCACTCACTCCAACCTCACCACTGCTTGCACTCACTACAACCTCACCACTGCTTGCACTCACTGCACCATCACCACTGCTTGCACTCACTACAACCTCACCACTGCTTGCACTCACTGCACCATCACCACTGCTTGCACTCACTACAACCTCACCACTGCTTGCACTCACTACACCCTCACCACTGCTTGCACTCACTACAACCTCACCACTGCTTGCACTCACTGCACCATCACTACTGCTTGCAATCACTACACCCTCACCATTGTCAATCTCCTCTGCAGACTCATTCCACAAACCTAATAAACTTTTGTCTACGAATTCTTCACAATGATACCTGCTTGAAAGTAACTACCAATAATAGAAAAATGGTTCCCGAAGACTGAACTTCATTGTTCCCAAGGGATACATGAATGTCTCATTTACAACTTACAGAGTGAGATGCAATTTGCAACATTACCATCTCCACTTCTTCCTTCCTGGCTCACCAGCAGCAAGCATTGTTTTGAGACAAACCGAGTAAATATTTGACATCTCAATGCAGAGAACGGACAAGTGGATGTCACACGCCATCTACTGGATGTTTTTATGATGGTTAAAACATCCAGGCAGGTGTGGGGAAAGATGACAATGGCTTGGATGCTGATAGCAACACAGCACAGAAGAACAATGCCTTCGTGACAATGTGTCAATTTCTGATGGCCTGATTTGCACCTAAAATGGGGAGCTCCATGAACAATATGGAGTCCAGCAGTCGAGGAGAAAACAGAGCCACAAGGAGCTACAGCACAAATGAAAGATTTCACGTTGGACAGTAAGGCATTGGGATGAGTGAACGATTCAACCAGCAACAGCCAGATCTGGGTTATATCACCTGAGGCCAGAGATGCGCCCTGATGAAATCTGAACGACATGGAGAAACCATGTGGTGGTGAGGCTGAAATGACAATTGGCTCTACTCTGTGAGACCGGGCCTTACTGGCGTTGTCACTTTCTGCCATTGTTGTGGCTCGAGAGGTCAGTGGTAAAGCGTCCCCACATAGGGATTATGGCGACATTTCATTAAAGAAACTACATTTCCCATACTTCAGTTCCCTTCCTTCAATGCAGGAGGAGGCCATTGCGCCCACTTGCGACATTTCCCTTGCTTCAACACATTTTCCACATTGGAATTCAAGCTATACAATCAGCCAGTTTGATTCAAGTGAAAGAATGAATATATCAATGGAGCTCCCAACTTCCATGTGTTTATGAATTTATGTTCTTTGTGTTTTACATTTAAATTTCTCTGTGTAGAAACTATATATATATATATATATATATATATATATATATATATATATATATATATATATATATATATATATATATATATATATATATATATATATATATATATATATATACACATTGTTGCGAGCCAGGGTCTGGCGGAGAGAACGACCACGAGGTGGGGGAAGTTATGCCGATTCCCACCAGACTTCCCGGAATTGTAGGCCGTCGCTCACGGATAATTCCGTGACGCGGTGGGTCGCTTAACCGACCGTAGACGCCAATATCTCAACCGCGTGGCATCGGGTCCTCCTGTCGAGAATCAAATTACCTAATTAACCACGCGGTTTCAACTACTGGGGAACCACGCTCTCGGTACGCCTTGCCCAAACCGGATCACTCTTCCAACTACCGACTACCTTTCCGGATCGGATGCAGTCGAGCGGCACTGCCCAAGACGTACCGGCTAAAAGGAACGGATTATCGGGAATAAAGACCCGGCTAAACTGAGATCCGAACCATGCTGGACCAATGGAGGAAAAGACAAAAACGAGCAGGGAACATTTCTACAATGATATATTTACACTAAGGCAAGGAAAAACATGTGGCACAGGAATAAGGTTTATTGGTTGTTATGCAGGGGGAAGATGAGAGAGATGTAGTGCGACAATTATACAGCGACTTACCAAAGCAGTCACAGAGCAGACTTACACGAGAATAATAAAAGCAAGAATTACAATAAGCAAAGATCTTATACAATTTTACTTAAAAGACAGGCACCACAGTCTCAGACAAAACAAACCCAACGAAAAGAAAAGAGGACCCTTTTGTAGCCAGGGAGGGAGGGAGTTGAGGTCGTAGTTCTCGGTACCTGAGAGTTTCGGGGGAAGGAGTGCTCCATGGTGCGGCACCTGACAAGTCGTACAGTTCGGACCACAGCCGCCCGTGTGGAGTTCGGATCTGTGGAGGAACTTGAGTGGAGAGCGCAGAGTCCAAGGTGGGAACGGAGCAGCAGACAGGACCCGACGAGAGATCGGTCGAGGTAGGGTGTGCGCGGACCAGCACAACAGGCGGGCCGCTGAGGTGAGACGTGGGCAGACACTCCGTAACAACGACCCCTTCAACAACTACACACTTCCAATCCTTCTACCGTAACCTCCTTCGACCTTCCCAACCAACCAACGAACCCACCGAACATGAACCAACCAAGCACTAAGCACTTCCAAATCCAACTCCTTCCTTTCTTTCTCTCCAATCCAACCACGAACTCCTTTTCATCCCATACCACCTACTCTGAGGATTGCTTCGTATCTTATAGATGACGGAGCTCGGGGGTGGAGCCATGGCGAAGCCGACGTCATCGTTCATCCTGATTGGACCGGGCCTTCATGCGGTCCGCCTTCCTGGGCAGGTTTTCGGCGAGACCCCGGCAAGGCCCACCCACACCCATGCGTCTGGGCCTGGGAAGGTTGTAGTGGTGCAGCTACGATAACCATCCTTGGGATTCTGCCTCAGAAAACCAGTCTCTGGGTAGGCACTTGTCACGCTGTGGTTCCAATAAAAGGGGGAATAAAATAAAAGGGAAGAAATGACTTATAATCCCAACTAAAAGTCCATCACAACGCACCCCCCCCCCGTGTCTTCCCACTACACATAAGGAAGGAATCTATCTGCACGTATACTAATGGCATAACTAACTCGGGACAAATGTCTGTTGCATGCATACAGTTGCTAGAACCGTAACAATATATATGTAAAAAGATGAAAGTTTGTTTGTTTGTTCGTTTATCCCTGCAGGAACGAGTGCAACCAAACTTTGCATGGCCTTCTCTTTCATCGAGGTGAAGGTCAAGGGCTATGTTTGGATTAAAAAAAAAGAGTTGACCCCAGACAAAACCAAATAATGGGCCTTCAAGCCTCCATCGGTCTTGTGCTTATACACTGCCTGCGTTTTTTTTTTTTTCCTGGGCGTGATCGAGTAATATGTTTTGTGAAGATCTTACGTTCAGGTTATAGTGATTCGTTGTCAACGTGAATTTAATTATTATAGTGTTTCACGTGCACCTGTTATTAAAGACTGCTTTACACAGGTTTATTACAACACCTCCGTGTTCAGGTCTCGTGTGAGTATGTTGCTTATACACTGCCTGGGTTTTATCCGGGAGTGATTAATTGTTTTGTGAAGATCGTATGTTGAGGTTGGAGTGATTTGTTATCAGCAACACAAATTTCCCTGGACAACGCCATCGGGAATACAATTTCAGCCAGGTTCTAATAGAAGTTAATGTTTTAAGATTTTTTTTTGTGGTCAACTATTTTAATGATTTAAAAAATTCTGATAACCTGATGCTTGCTTGTGTAAGCAGGGTGAAAGCATGGTAAATGGGACACAAAGTGGCCACAGACATAAAAATTTAAAATCAATATATTTCCATGTATCATATACCAAAATGTACATGAGAATGTGCTGAACAAGAAAGTAAAAAAAGAAAATAAATATAGTTAAAGGGGTCTGAACAGTTTGGGGTGAAGCCGAGGCACCCTTAGGCACAGAAATTTCACAAAATGTGTGACCCTCAGTGAGTTTTTACTTTCATTTAGAGTAAATGTATGTCTCTCCTTGTCATACTAGCAATTACCAATGTTTATTAAAGTACTAATGGAGCATAAATAAACACACAGACATTGGTGTTGTTCATAAACAATGCAACGTTGGTTTGACTGACTGCAGCAGGTAAAAACAGAAAATTACACATATAAATACTTATCTAACACATTAGCAACTGTCCAAAACACTTTATGGGACAATTTTATGCATTTTCTATAGTTTTTGCTGGTGGACTAATTTTAGGCATTTTTGCTATTTTCCCTATTTTTGACAATTTATTTAAAAATAAGTAAATGTTATATATATATATATATACACACACACACACACACACACACACACACATATATATATATATATATATATATATAAATATATATATATATATATACATATATATATATATATATATATATATATATATATATATATATATATATATATATATATATATATATATATATATATATATATATATATATATATATATATATATATATATATATATATATATATATATATAAATAAAAAAATATATATACATATATATATATATATATATATATATATATATATATATATATATATATATATATATATATATATATATATATATAAATATATATATATATATATATGTGTTTTATTCATTTTAAGTGCTTTATTACTAGGTAGTTATACCAATAAAATTAGAATATAGCCATACAATACTTTATGTGAGACAGTAGCAATCCTCAAAAAGTGCTACACAGCACAATTTTTCCACAATTTACTTGGGATATATTGCATGATCGCATATATTGGCATACCAAAATTACAGTCATATAAATCTGTTAAATAAGCCTCTTGGGGATATATCATACCAGCTGTAACCATAGATGGAGAGATTTAATGCACAAGGCTCATTCATTGTGTAGAATTTTCAGCATAGAGCACCTAATATTGCACAAATAACAAATATGTAGAAAATGTTGAGGTACGTGACAGAAAATAATAAGTTAATTATTTTAAAATATAAATCTATATTCTAGCGATGCCCTTACTTACTAATAACATTTTATAACATACCCTGTACCAACTGACATAAAGAAAATGATTGTAAATATTATATTTTTGAAAATTTTAACAAAATTATGGGGGTAAGTCGGGTGTTGAGGTATGTGACAGAAATGGACTACTTGCCAGTTCACAGCTGATGTATTAAATACACAGCACCAAATACAAGTTTAAGCACTTGTTATAAGTAGTGTGACTTCTACTTAATATTTGAAAAGTAATTACATGTTTTTAAAATACAATTAAGCTTACCTGTGTGGGCTATTGCGGCATCTATGGATTTCTTTCACAAGCTGATTATGAAGGTATGTCATCTGCAGTGGTTATATTGTCAAAACCATGCTGCATTTCTTGGAAAATTCCATGTGGATGAAAGGTCAAGGCCATAGCCTCCTTCTGGTAGCATTAATTACTACCTGTGCTGCCATCTGATGTTTTATATTATACAAATAAAAATTCCACGTCAAATTTGGCCACTGATTACACTGTAAATGCAGAAACATGGCAATATTCACATGCCTGTAAAATAGTAACTGTTCAACATAGAGCCTCAAAAATTTCAACATAACATCTATTCATATTGGTGCAAATCTACATTTAATATGAAATTTATTTCTATTGAACAGGCATAATTATGGATTTAAACATTTACTTTTGATACCATAATATTGAAATGTCCCATTTACCATGCTTTCACCCAGCATTGCATTTATACTAGTTGTAAAACTTTAGTAAGCAGTAATTGAATGAGTTAACTGTTTTTTTTATTAAAAATGTGCTGCCTTCATCTTTCATTTTACGTACATAGCTTACACAAAGCAAATTTTGGCAACAATTGCAAGGGATATTCTTTGTGATTGGATCACAGTAATGTGTTTTGTGCCATTGGGACTATTGTGCCCCAGACAAAAATGCTACAGTTAGAACTACACTATATGAGAGTTGTACTTTCATGTACTATAGTTGGAAACAGGTTCCACTTGAGTAATCTGCAGATAATTACTCCAGGAAAGGAATGCCTGGATTTTTGCCTGGAGCATCATTCCTCATGGATAATAAATTAGGCTTCTGCAACTGTGCTGAGACAGCTCACGACAATATTAATACAATATGATACATTTCCCCACCCTGTTGAAAGGATGATCACATCGAGAGAACTTAAATGCAGTAGGAGGCCATTATGCCCACTTGCAAAATCTTGCCAATATTCACATACCACTTTATAGTCTATCCCCACTGCCTATAGGCAGGTAAGACGTGGCCATCCAGGAACCACGCTATCCCCACTATACAATTATAGTTTAACACTTCTTCGTTCACATGTAGCACAAGGCTGCTGGGTAGCATAATTGGCTGTGGGTGTGTCTGTGCTGGTGATACAATGTCCCCTGCTGGTACAGGCAGGAATTTGGCCATTGTGCCAGGGATAGCTCGCCGACTCTTCACGAATGGGATCTTTAACACCTACCAATGAACGCCAGCAGAAGGGACTCCCGTTTAACATTCTTCCGAAGGGTACATTTATGAATCACCTTACCTGTGAAACACCGGGATGACAGTTTATAGCTGGCCAAGATTTTGAACCCAGGCAAGACAGGTTCGAGGCGAGCGTACATACCTCCAGGCCATCTTGCCAGCTCAGTTTAGCACTACAAGTACCAGAGTTCACACAGGAGAACCACCACACAGGTCATTTTGACTGTTCACTTGAAACTTTTATTTAGGAATAAACATCAATGAAACAATTTGTGATGAAATGGTTTTGCACATAACTGAAAAAAAATACTCTGATAAAAATAAAGAAATCTTAAGAAATAAGGAAACTTTTTTTTTTGCATACAACACACATTAAATATGGTCACTAATATGGAGTACTTTTTCTAATTCGTTCAAAAAGGTAAAATATATGAACAAAAAAAAAGAAGGAAAAAAAAAACACGTGGAGCAAGTCGATGTTGTAATTACACCGACCAATCTGACATTGCTTTCTTTTTGGTGTACGACTGGAAACAGCACCGATTCTGGGTTGCATCGCCTTTCGCTGTGAAGTTTTCTCATTCATGAACTCCCGCCGAATCTCTGTCGCCAGCTTCAAGAGAAACTCCGTCCGACTGATATTATCACCGGTACATTACTTGTACAAAACAAAGGAGTTAATGGCTGCCAGATCGAGGATGTTGTAAAATATGGCAACTGGCCACCGGCGAGAGCCAGCTTTCACTGAAAACCGGCGTGCCTTCTGATCTGCAACATCCACTCTGCACTTTGTGTGATCATACTAAAGCACTGTATGTTTGTTATTATTTTTCTGCACTGTTCACACCAAAAGACATGTGAAGAGAACAGAAAATGCAGACATTCCTCCTTGGCTTACTCTTGTAAACTGTCAAAGGAGCACAGTCCTTCAAAATTGAACTGGAGCACTGTGGTGGCACCAGGTTTTGTGCAGACAGAGGAAGCTCTTTTCTTGATATGTTCACAGTTCCAACAAGACTGGTCTTTTTCCTCTTTAATTATTTTGCCAATTCCAGGGAAGTAAAAAAAATTGTCTGCAGTGACATTCCTTCCTTTTTCTAAGTATGGGACCATAAGCCAAAGCACAACACTATCTGCTCGTCTTTGATTAGGAGGGCAAGTTGCATCTTCACCAACGTGGGGTAAAGCATTCACGATGTATTTTGAGTTGGCATCTACTGCCAGCCAAAATTTGATGACAAAATTTGATCGGTTTCTTTGCCTTGTACTGTGTGAAGCAAAACAATGCTTTTGTGGGAAACAGCTGTTCATCTACTGTGATGTTCTCACTGCGGTTGCAGCAGGCAATGCTGTTAGCAACAAACCCATTTTAAACTTCTGAAATCAAAGCAAATTTATCTACTTGCAGGTGGGCTCTTCTTGTTCCTCGTAAGTCAAAATGCAAAAACCTTAGAATTTCATGAAAGAAGTTCCTTGACATTGTCTCCGTAAAAAATGAATTCTCCATCGTGCAAACCAAAAGTTCTCAACATCAATGTTTCTGCCACCATACGCTAAACAAACATACATATGTGCAAAAAACGTTTGCAATTCACCCAAAGAGATTTTCCAGGAATTTTCATTCAGTACTCTGTCTCTGTGTACTTCAACTTCAGTGCATCATTGAATGTGGTGCAACATTCACGTATCAATCAACAAGAAAAAGAGCAATCTGAGATTGCAAACCTTTACCAGGACTTCTTTTGAGCGGTGTATTTTTTGTAGGTTTTCAGGTAAATCCAATATGGCTGCCAAATCATGCGATCTATGATATCATATGTGTGACTTTTGTTCCTCATGGATCATATGTGTAAAGTTTGGCCTCAATCTTTTCAGCCATTTCAGAGAAGAGGATTTTTAAATTTTGAAAAAAAAAAAACCCAATATGGCTGCTGAATCACCTAACTGATGACGTCATGAAAAATATTTTGTGGACCATTTTATCTCTAGATGACCCTCAAAAATTTTTATACTGATCAGATGTAGTGTTCTACATATGCAATTTTGACGTCATAATGAGAGCACCTGTGACATCATAAAAAAATCACATTCCCCACAAGGAGTACTTGCCATGTGCCAAGTTTCTCGTTTTTCCTTGGTGAGGTTTCAGAGATACAGAGGTCCAAAGTTTTTCCGTTTTTCCAATACAGCTGCCACACCACATGACATATGATGTCATAATTATCATTGAAACATTCCACATGAGGAGTTACACCAATGGTGAAAATTTCGTCTCAATCCGACAAGCGGTTGCAGAGAAAAACACGAAAGTTCTGTGCAGAAAAAAGACAAACAAACAAACAAGAAGACGTCGTGCAGAGCACGATACTTGACAAATCCAGAAAACAAATTTGTCCTCAAAAATAATTGGTGGTTGAATTAAATGATCAAACATGCAAACAGTCTTCAAATTTCAAGTGAATCGGATGAAAATTGACAATTTAATAAATCTGGCCTCTGTTGACTTTTTGGTCCATGTGGACCTCAAAAATAATGAGTGGTTGATTTCATTGACCTGAAACGAAAATCCTCTTCAAATTTCAAGTCAATCGGATGAAAATTGTATATTTTAGAAATCCAACCCTAGTTGTTGACATTGGGTCAAAATTGACCTTTTGGTCCATGTTGAACTCAAAAATAATTGGCTGGTTGAATTCAGTGACCAGAATTATAAATCCTCTTCAAATTTCAAGTCAATCGGATGAAAATTGAGGATTTTAGAAATGCAACCTTAGTTGTTGACATTGGGCCTATGTTGACCTTATGGTCCATGTTGAACTCAAAAATAATTGGCTGGTTGAATTCAGTGACCTGAATTATAAATCCTCTTCAAATTTCAAGTCAATCAGATGAAAATTGAGAATTTTAGAAATGTCACCAAAGTTGTTGACCTTGGGCCTATGTTGACCTTTTGGTTTCCGTTGACTTCAAGAATAATTGGTGGTTCAATTTAGTGACCTGAAATATAAATCCTCTTCAAATTTCAAGTCAATCAGATGAAAATTGAAGATTTTCAAAATACCACCTTAGTTGTTGACCTTGGGCCTATGTTGACCTTTTGGTCCATGTTGAACTCAAAAATAATTGGCTGGTTGAATTCAGTGACCTGAATTATAAATCCTCTTCAAATTTCAAGTCAATCAGATGAAAATTGAGAATTTTAGAAATGTCACCAAAGTTGTTGACCTTGGGCCTATGTTGACCTTTTGGTTTCCGTTGACTTCAAGAATAATTGGTGGTTCAATTTAGTGACCTGAAATATAAATCCTCTTCAAATTTCAAGTCAATCAGATGAAAACTGAAGATTTTCAAAATACCACCTTAGTTGTTGACCTTGGGCCTATGTTGACCTTTTGGTCGATGTTGACCTCAAAAATAATTGACTGGTTGAATTCAGTGACCTTAAATATAAATCCTCTTTAAATTTCAAGTCAATCGGATGAAAATTGATGATTTTAGAAATCTCACCTGTTGTTCACCTTTGGCCGATGTTGACCTTTTGACCTCAAAAACAATAAGCTTCTTCCTTATGCTGAACTCAACCATGTGGATGTGGTGAAGTATCGTGAAGATTGGTTGAAAATTGTGACCTGTAGGCGATAAACACACAGACAGAGACAGACAGACAGACAGAATAACAAAATCGACCAACCAATATACTGTACTTGAAAAATCTTCGATTTTGCAAGTAACAAATGGACCCAAATGCAATATCCTCTCCGAATCCTTTGGCGAGGGTAACAAGTGGATATCATTCAGAGGGCGATCTATATTGCGATTTGGGTGGGACCTGCATTTTCTGTAAAAACATTTTGTGCATCCCTTCTCCCTCCAGCCTCAATCCCGGTATTCATAACATCCCAAATAGTTCCATATTCACGAGAATCCTGAATGCCTTGTACTGCTGCTGTTCCAGCTGGATTCATAGAGATTGATGCTGCTGATATTTGTGAAGTGAATGACGTCAGGATTTCTTGTGTTTTGTGCAGGATACGACGCAAGTATTATGGAGGATTCAATATCCTTGGTGATACTGTCATGTCCTTCTTGGCATTTGTGGTGCTGTGGTGGAACCAGTTGTTCTTCCGTCCCACTTTCCTGACTTTCACTTGCACCACTGTCTGAGTCGCATGTTCAGGACTGGTCGCTTTCCTGCTCACTTGCACTCCCTCAATCAGAATCATCAGCATTCAAAGATGTCTGTATTTCTATCACTTGTTCAGCAATGAATTGTTTCCGTCAAGCCATGCCTTTCTGCTTCTGATATGTTCAGCCTGTAATGATAGATGTAATCAAATCAAACTGGATATCTGTGATCACAAATCGATCGCCAAGGGTAAGCCTCCCCCAGCACCTGCAATCCAACGATGACCATAATTTTTTTTCAGACCGCCATATGACCTTGACCGTCAACATACAAGTACATACATGTGCAGGAACAAATTTGCAAACAAAGGGGCTAGATCTGAACCCATGGGTATCCCCACTGTCTGTTGGAGTATCTTGTTGCCAAATGTAAAGAAACTGATGTTTCGGAGAAATCCAATACTTTCTTTACGTTTATTTTTTTGAAAAACTCCATGAATATCGATTTTTCTTTATCGACCAGTTTGCTCTTTTTTGATAGACTTAAAGTATACTTTATTACATGCTGAAAATGCTTAATCTACTGCTCTGTCCAATACGGTTAAGAGCTTGTCATGTGCAATGTATATGTATAATGTAGAAAAATCAAAAGGTGAGAAACATTTAGCCTTACCTTTGTTATTAATGTTGTGGATATTTTCTTCTAGATTTAGAAATATCAATGATCTAGAATTTATTATACCGGAATAAAACGTCGCCTTTTCATGGTAGATTATTAAGCATTTATAAATTCGTTTCATCGCCCCTGTAATACTACCTGACAATGGTTTCAAACTGCATTCTCCACTTGTGATGATGAACCTCATCTTACAAGGGTTTGTGTGCATTTTTGGGATCCATTAAATGAATGGTAATTTATGGTGTTTATCTGGAACAAACAGTCTTCTCAGTTTGGAGTGATTTATATGTTGTGGTATCAAGTCTATTTTATTATCGTAACTTATTTTGTCGTTCTGAGAGTGCAGTCTGTAAGCCCAATTCTTCCAAAAGTGTTTGAATGGACTGTAGAATGTTTTACATACAAATGCAATATTATTATTTGCTTTGTCAATTGGAACAATAACATATTGTGTTTGAAGCTGTTTTAAATAATAATTTGTCTCTGGATTGTTGAAAATTATTTTTGGATTATTGATTTGAACTTTTCTTTTCAAATCAACAATTTTCTTTTTTTTACATGTTTCTCTACTTCCTCCAACCATAAAGCCATTTGTGTGTTTGATAGTTTGTGTTGATCAGTTTGTTCTTTCATCCATTCTGTTAATCCTATCATTGTAAGTTCCATTGCTTTATTCCAATTACAGTAATCATTTTATATTCTCCATAATTTGGTCCTTTTGTAAGTAATGCACGTAATTTTCTCTCCTTCACTATTCTGAGATCATCTCTGATAATGTGTTTATGATGTGGATTTTTAAATACGGAATGTTCACAATTACAATGATGCGTGTTATTTAACCATTCCTCGACGTCGATAGATTGTACAGTTTCCTTGTAGTTGAAGATTTTCCCCCGAATTGCATTTCGTAAAGCGCACTAACCCTTGGTGGCTCTCTTTGTTGTATTGTTTCTGGAAATTTACCCCACACTTCCTTCTGTTGTAGTCTTTTCTCCATATTGATAATTTCCACCACTTTGTTATCAAACATGATTTGGATGATGTCATTGTCTTTTCTACGATAAACTTCTTTATATTTCTCTTTCTATATTCTATGGTCAATCATGTCCAGAATTGCTTCCATATGTTGGATTGGGAGGTCCTCTTGATCATCCTCTTCCATTAATCTAACGATTTGCCAAACCTCTTTCAGTTTTTTGTTTTTTAAAAATAATTGATCTTAATTCCACTGCTGTCAGGTAATCTACAAATATTTGATCTGTTAAGCTCCAACCACTCAATTACTATTTATTGTGGTGTGTCTATACCTGGACATTTACATCCATAATAATGTACTCGGTGTCTCTGAGCATCTCGTGGTAAGGTATTAAAAACAGAGGCGATTATGTTTTGGCCATTATGTTGCATGTATGTCTCATTAATTCTTTCATTTAATGTGTACAGATAAGCCGTTCTTAATTATTGAATCAAGAAAAGTTATCTCTGCTTACGTAATTGTGTGATTATTTTATCTTCCATCCCATTCATTTTTCGGCCATTGCCGCTCATCTTTTCTACAACTTGAACACTGAAGCTCGCATGCTTACAGAATCCATATGTAAAGAGACGAGTGAGTTGTGGACAACCAGTAGTTTTATTGGGTTTCTTGTGCCACTCCTGTGTGCATTCATTCTTGCCTTACATCTCTGCATTGTTAACCTCCGCCATCAAAGATGGACGGAGGTTACTGTTTTCACCCCTGTCTGTTTGTTTGTTTGTGAACAGTATTACGGAAAAACTCCTCGACGGATTTCGACGAAACTTGGTGGGGGGATTAGGTATGGTCCAGGGATCATGCCATTAGATTTTGGACTTGGTCCAAAGTCGAATATGGCCGCTATGGCGGCCATTTTGAAAAAAATATTTGAATTTTAGTTTTTGCATTTCTACGTTTTAAGTGATTTCCAACAACAACAAAAAAATTTGTGAGAGGAAAAAAAACCCCCAGAAATTTTGCTAATATTTTTTCAAAAAAATTTCGATTTCATTTGAAAAAATATTCATTTTTTTTGCATTTATACATGTTTTAAGTGATTTCCAACCCCCCCCCAAAAAAATTTGTTAGAGGAAAAAAAAAACAACAAATTTTGCCCCTTTTTTTCAAAAAAATTTCGATTTTTTTTTTGGCATTTCTACATGCTGTATAATACAGTAACAATTGTACACGTTACTGTACAATTCATGATATTGTTTATGGTAAATATAGGACAAGTTTTGCAATTGCAAATCCCACATTTATGCACTTTGCATTCGGATAAGTGTTCCCCATTGTCGAACCCAGAATAGCCACCACCTACAGTCAGGATATCTGAGTTAAATGCATCATTACCTTTTGGAGGAACACAAATCCTCTGAGGAGGGTTGGTCCTCAGGGAGACCAATTCAGTTGGGGGCTGCCCTGCTTCACCTTTCATCTTGTTTAGTTGCATCATTTTCACAGGATGAAATATAGTTACCACAAATATATAAGAATCAAATAAACATGTAAGAAACATAAAAATATATATGAGAAACAGTGTCGTAGATTTTCCACCAAAAGATGTTAATTCAGGCCAAAATATGAAAAACACACACACACGCACGCACACGCACACGTGCACACACGCGCGCACACGCACATGCACGCACACACACACATGCACGCACTTTGAGACCTGGGGTGTGAGAATTTGAAATCCATGCCATCTTCCTGGCAAATGTCTGCCTGCGTGCATACGTGCTCGTCCATGCAGCGACCTTTGCACCCCACTAGTTGGCTCACTCCAAATCTGATTTATACATGCTCGTCCCCTCAATAGAGGGGGGGGGTTGGAAGAGAGAGATAGAGGGGTGGAGAGAGAAGGAGGGAAGAGGAAAGGGGGGGAGAGGGTTCAGAGAGAGAGAGAGAGGGCGAGAGAGAGAGAGAGAGAGAGAGAGAGACGGGGATCGGAAAGAGGGACAGGGGAGGGAGAGGGGTTCCGGCAGATATGATGCCCAGCATACCGTCCATCCTGTTCTGTTCTTTCTTGGGTGTTATATTCTTTCCAAATATGTTGTTGTGTTGTTGAATTGCCAGATGTTGAAATATTGAGAGGAAGAGGCAAGGGGGAGGGGCATGTGGAACATGAGGGAGACGCCATCTCGGCATTCCTGCCATGGTATGGCAATTCATAATTTCATAACTGAAAAGATTTTTTTCTCATTGTGATCAAATAATTTATTTTGCCTTCCTACCTCCGGTATCAAACCACGGAATCACCATTGAGAGCTTGAAGAACACACGCGCAGTGGCTTCACCAAGCATTCCACGAAACAGTTGAAGAAACTTTAAAAACGAAGCATTTAATTTTTGTTTATATTTAACTATGCCGAAGTGACGGGTCATACAATGGAAGATCGTACAAAAAGGGGAAACGTCGTGGGAAAATAAAATTTCACATTTTCAGTGAGCCAGAGATATCTGCCTGATGAAG
>NC_140964.1:26299942-26352442 GCF_056783735.1 Eptatretus burgeri
ACTCACAAAATCGGAGAAAACTCCACAAAGCGAGTGTCGCCCAGCAAGAACCGTTCTCGCTTACCCACGGCTTCAGGTCTTTAATTCCCGTCCGAATTTTCAAACGGATGAAAAACATCTTCCAAAATGAAGCTTAAATCATGAAAATGACACATCACGTTCACACAATTTATCTACATTGTATGTTCGTTCCACAGTTTGCTGGGTTTAAAACCACTCGTATTCTGCGTCGTTTTAATCGGAAGCGTGCACTGAATTTTACTGCAGTGGCTGCGATGGAACTTGTACGTATGCAGACATGTGCACAGATTAATATTGCTCGTATAGCGTGCATGGAAATGGAAAGCGGCAGTGAACGGAAGGCAGCAGTACAGCTCTCGGCGCTGCGGCTCGAGAGAAGCCATAAAGTGCCGGTATTGACATGGGGAGAAATGATCGATTCCAAGAATCGTGCAAGTGTCGTACACGAAGAGATGGATTTTTAATTGGTGCAAACCACTTCAATATACCGTATATCCATCCGTCAAAACGAAGAAGAACTTTTCTAACCCACTGCATGTTCGTTATAAATAATTTGTTGTTTAGTTGAGTTTGCATCAGGGCAGTAAGGTTACCCAACAGGTGGGGTAACGTAAGTAACCGTCAGTCCCCCATGGGGCTACTTTGTAAGCGGTGCAGACACTTCACTGCACAGCTTCCTTCGTACACGGGTGCGATTTATTAATTTTAAAAGAACTTTTTCTAAATTTTCATTTTCTTCTGGGATGTTTGACAAAATAACCAATAACAAAAACAGGGAGGTGGGTTCAACAAAAGCGAGCGAGGACGATGAACTGGTATTTTTTTTATTATTATTTGGCCTTACTGGATCTTGGTACAACTGAAAAATGAATTCAGTTCATTTTGTTTTTAATTTATCTCCCACACCTCTTCAGGTGACTTTAAATTCTTGTACAGGATGAAGGCCGTCGATGCTGTCAAAACACTGGGTAAGTGACCTTACTTCGACATACGATACCTGAGATTGATACCTGGAATAAAAGTTGCATAGAATCATTTCTTAAAAGGCTGATTCGAGCTAAATTTATTTTTCTTGAACTCCAGACAAAAGCAAACAGTAAGAGGCCATCTATTCATGATGTGATCAAAGATCTTACTTCTTCCTACTGCACACAAATCATCCTCTCTCCTTCATTCCATCTCCCAACTTGACTTCCCTTCTGGACACACCCCACGATGATTGTAACACGGTGTATGTAGATCCATGTTCCCATTACCCACAGAGCCCCTTTAGGGTGGTGATCTATTGTGTTGTTCAGTGGAGATCACCTACACAATGCTTCCCTCCTTTCTTTACCTTCTCAGGTTGGCAATCATTTTATTCCCCCTTTCTCCTGCACCCAAACCCCACGCTCTTTCTCCATACAAATGTAATAAATCGATGGTTCCTCATGCTATTTATCTTTGGAGACGTCGCCTTTCCACTGAAGTTCACATTTGATTACGGATCAATGATTATGTAAGTGTTATTTAAATATACCAGCAATATTTTATTCAACTTGTCATGGACCCTTCTCTCTATTGCCACGGACAAGTGGCCTGAGTTGAGGCTTTGCAGTAAAAGAGCCTTCTCCATCGAGAAATACAATATAATGTGCAGAATATTTTTGTTTTCTATCCTGACACTTTTTGAAAATAGGCAGTTCGTAGAACACGATACGCCATGCAGTCTTCAAGTATATACTTAAATTTTAATAAAATAATGATGTTAAGGAAAGTAAACAATGAAATGTAGACATTTAGCATGATGAAGCGGTCTTGTACACCACCCAATAGAAATGTCCAAGTACTGCTAAACTGGAGGTTCTTGGAAGTACTGTATTAGGAACGCGATTTGTTTTCTCACGTTCAAGTTTATAATGCAATTTAAATGAAGGTTTAAAGGCATATAAATAAATTAATTACGGGTTTTACCGCCGTTTTACCCAGTGTCTATTACCCCACCCGATCTAACACATTACATTAGTTATTTGTGGCCCTTGTGACACCCGTAAAACACACTAAGGTTCCTCTTTGGAATGATCTTCAATTTTGTTTTTGACTGCCAGGCAGGCAGAGTAAAAAAAAAATGATCTCGCTCCTCTCAGCGCTTCCATGATCGGGATGAATTGAGAGACAAAGTACAGAAAAATGGCAAACTTCTTATTCATGTTCAAAGTACAACAATGGATTTAAACAAGTTGTTCCTCGATCACAAACTGATTAGACAGATGGATGGACATGAACCAATTGCTTAACCCTTCTTTTCGCTTCACGTGCATGGGGTAATACGTTCCAGGTTTGGGTTTAAAGGTTGACGCAACAACTTTGAAACACATGAACAAAATTCACTGAAATGTGTTTATTCATCAAAAATTATGCCGCAAAACAACAAAATGCAGAAGCAGGTGAGAAGACTTTTCATACAAATTTATACTTGCACTTTAAAAAAAATTCGAGAATGACACTCGGTCGAGCGCATGCCTCCGCCACATAATGCCTGATCCACGAGAACATATCAGGCCCAATCAATACATTTTTGAAATAGGCTACATATCGTTTTTGGTGCGATCTCTCAAAGATGAAGAATCACTTTAAAATTTTTCCAGATTGAATCATTTCTTTCTTGTCACACACCCAACATGTCCAAGTTTCGTCCAAATCCGTCCACAACTTTTTGAGATATCGTGCTATATTGTAAAGGATTCGACGGTGGTGGGATTCGCACCCGACACTTGACAGCCAACTGTTGAAGATTCGGCATCACTTAAGCCTCTGTCACACCTTGACGATTTAGCCAGCGTATGCCGACGTATGAAAAATTAGTCTAAAACGCTGGCACACATCGAATACGTTGTGGGTAAGTTTTGTATACGTTAAGAGCACGCTGGCATACGTCGGAGTACGCCGAGCTCGTCGACAAATTTTAACATGCTCAAAATTTTTCGACGTATGCCAGCGTATGACTCGCACGTTCTGCATACGCTGTCCATAAGTTGTAGGCACGTTACGCGATCCACTTACACATCCTTCACGGTGAGAACCAACTGATAAATTGGGAAAATTATACCAAAATCATCCCCTTGAAGAAAATCAATACTGTGTGCTTTGCAGCAGCATTGCTCAATCAAGAAAAATTAACAGGTAAACAACGCCACAAGAAGAATATACCAGGCCCCACGAACAAAAACCAAACACCGCTGTGGAAACAAAGACGACAGACACAGATATCGCAACTGAGAAAGGAAATGGGACAAATACAACAATTCGTAAAAGAAAACTGAAGCCCAAAGCTAAAGAGGAGAATCTAAATAAAACAAATATAAAATCGAAGACTTAGACCTCTATATCATGAGTGCTGAAAATACTCAAAATGACAGCAAGAAGGGGGAAGGGGTGGGGGGGGGGACGACGACCACGACAAAGTCAACAATGGGAGGAAGCAAAAGTTGTGTGATAACCCGAAAATATTATTCGGCGAACAAGGCAAACAAACAAAATGTATCAATCCCCCCCCCCCCCGAGAATGATAAACTTGAGAAGATTTCCAGAAAGGTATTTCGGAAGACCCAAAATAGCACACAACAAGGAGGTGGATTGGATCTTAAACTTGGAAAAGAAAAAGCATCACCTAAAGGAAATGCCCCCAATTATATTTCATGAGAAAAACACACACAAAAAAAACTTGCAAAAATGCCAAACCGGATGCAATTCCAAACTTCTGGTTAAAGCAACTGGATGCTCTCTACAATCACGACAACAAATCACTCCACAATCAGGTATCAATCTCAGGTATCACTCCTGCTCGAGGAGTCAACAAATTTATCCAAAAAAGGTCATGGATGAGTGGCCCACAGAAGGTATCGCATTCCTCATCCCAAAATCTGAAGAAACCCAACTGCCTTAAAAGAGTATAGACCAATAACACACAAACTTCTGATGGGAATCATCACAGAAATTATGATCCACCACCGAAAAGCAAGGAAGCATGGGAGGCAGAACAGAAGGGATGTAGGAGAGGATGCCACAGAACACGAGACCACCGATGACTAAAGGCCATACTCAAAAACTGTAAAAAGAACCAAATTGTCCACAGCCTGGATAGACAAATAGGTTTCGATAGTATTCTTCACTCATGGATGATAAAATGCATGCAATTGCACAAGATCAACCCCCAAATAATCAAACTGCCCTCACTTCCCCACACCCCCAGGAAGACCTCTGGCTACGGCTTCCCCTACACTCCCACCTCATGTTTATATGTGTACTGTACCGTCCACCAAACAGTAATGACTCAATTTACACCTCGCTATCCGAAAACATGGACCATCTTCTATCTCCTCATCCAAACTCTCTCTTCCTCATATGTGGCGACTTCAATTGTTATGCCAGTTGGCTCGGTGTGGGTATCTCTCACCTGTCATGGCACTTCAGCAAAAGATTTCTGCAACTCATTCGGACTGACTCAATCGGTCAATTTCCTGAACCGGATCTCAACCAATGGTACTCCATCTCTTCTGGATCTGATTTTGACTTTTTCCTTAAAATATCTGCTGTTCTTCCTCCACTTCAATCGGTTCTTCTGACCATGTCCTTGTCAAAGTGAACATCTCTGGCTGTTATCAGAAAACCACCTCAGCACCGTCAAGTCTGGCATTTCACTCAAGCCGACTGGCAGGGTCTCCAAGCAGCCATCAAACTTCTAGACTGGTCTCCTATCACTACTTTCTCCAACATCAACTCATCCTGGGAATTCTTTCAAAGAAACTTGCTCTCCCTCATGCACAGATTTATCCCCTCTTGTCTTCAGTTGTCCTACCCTTCTTCCCACCCATAATTCACTCAAGTTTGTGGCGAGGCAGTTGTCCTGAAACAACTTGCCTTTTCCTCATGGAAAGCAAACCCAACTGAGGGCAATCTCTGTTCCTTCCATCAAGCTCGGAACAAGTGTGTATCTACCCTCAGGAGAGCTTTCTCATCTCAAGTCTGAACTCTCAAACCTCTCTCCCCCCCTCAAAATCCTGGTGGTGTCTAATCAAATCTGTTTCTGGTGTATGTTCCCCATCCATCCCCTCCCTTTCATCAATTGGCCGCACTGCTGATGCCGCACGTGAAAAAGCTGAATGCCTAAACTCGGTGTTTGCAGATAAATCTTGTGTCCAAAACCCATTGCTTTCTCTCCCCACCTTACCAAGTCGCACCCAACTGTCCCTGGACAATGTGTCCTTTTCTCCTGACAAGGTGGAGAGTTTGCTGTCAAATCTCGACTCAGATTCCGCAACCGGTCCAGACGGCATCAGCCCACGTGTCCTAAAAATCTGCTCCTCTGCTCTTCTTCACCCTCTTTCTGTTCTATTCACCCTCTCATTTGCTCAAGGTCACCTGCCATCTACTTGGAAATCAGCAAACATTACTGCCCTGCACAAAAAGGTGCAAAAACAGATCCCTGCAATGACAGACCAATCAGCCTTCTCCCAATCAGCAAGGTTATGGAATCCATCATCGCTTCAGACATCAAATCCTTCCTCTTCTCCAATGGCTTGATTTCTGATCACCAATTTGGTTTCAGACCAGGTCACTCCACCCTGGATATGCTGCTTCTGCTCTCCCAACAATGGATGGAGGTCCTCAATTCCGGACATGAAATCCGAGCCGTATCCCTGGATATATCACGTGCTTTTGGCATGGTCTGGCACCCTGCCCTGCTCACCAAACTCTTTTCCTATGGTATCCAAGGCCATCTCCACCCATGGCTCGCAGACTTCCTCTCCTGTCGCAGTCAACGTGTGGCCCGAAATGGAGTTCTTTCATCCCCTCTGCCTGTCCAGGCTGGAGTTCCTCAAGGTAGCGTTCTGGGCCCTGTTCTTTTTCTGGTTTTCATCAATCATCTCTCCCACTTTCTGGAAAATCCTCTTTATCTCTTTGCTGATGACTCCACCCTCTGCCGTACCATCGGTCATCCCTCAGACCGGCAAGCAGCAGCTTCTTCGCTCACTGCAGATCTGGGTAAAATCATAAACTGGTCCAACACCTGGAACATGTCTTTAAATTCTGACAAGTCTTTCCGAAAGGACTGTTTGGAAAACCACCCCATCCACTTTCTCAACAATCCTCTGAAGGAAGTCCTTTCTTTCAAGCTTCTGGGTCTCACTATCTGCCATGATCTTTCCTGGGAAAACCACACTTCCAACCTGGCCTCCAAAGCCAGTCGCCGACTGGGAATTCTCTGTCGTGCAAAGTTCTTCCTCGGCCCACCTGAACTCCTGACCACATGCAAAGCTTTCGTCCATAGCCTGATGGAGTACTGCTCTCCCCTCTGGGCTGGTGCTCCTGCCTCTCACATTTCTCGGCTTCATGCCGTGGAAACCAAGGCATTTTGGATCATCGGTATCTCCCGCGATGAGGCTGTCTTTGGGCCTCTCACTCAATCACCGCAGGCACCTCGGTGGTCTTTCTGTCTTCTACCGTCTCCTCTCCGGTCTCGCCCCCTCTTCTCTGTCTGTGATTTGTCTCCACCACATTTCCGCAGGGCGTTCAAGGTACGCCAACAGCCCCCTTCTGGTAAAACTATCAAAATCACGAATCACTGCTCACCTTCACTTTCATTCCTCTTTTTTCCCCACCTTTGGAATAAACTCCCTCACTCTGTTCAATCCCATTCTTCCCTCCAGGCCTTCAAAACAGCTGTTCACCACCACCTCTTATCTCCCATCCAAATCCTCGATATTTTCTACCCCAGTTAATCCACCCCAATCCCCCCACTTTCAAATTCCCTGCTTTCCTTCCTGAAAGTCCTTGTATACCACATGCTCCCTGCCTCATTCCTCTCCCTTCCATAGATATCCACTAATGTCGTTCCCCACTATTTTGTCCTTCCCACTCCCACCCCTCTTGTCTCATGCCCCCCTTGATGTGTGTTGTGTGTGAGCTCTCATACGAGCCTTGACAAGGGATACAAAAATAGAAGAAGAAAAAAAAACGGATTGAGAAAGCAATGGAGCTTTGGAATTCCATATTGGTGTTCCAGCACTTGGAAGGAACGATTGAAATACCAGGAGTGAAGATACGATGTGGGATCTTCCAGAGAGACTAGCTTTTCCCGCTCCTGTTTTGCTTGACCTGGACCCACGAAGCAACCTCATTAATGAGCCAGGACACTGAAACACCCTCACAACCTATAGAAGAGCATCCGGAGACAGAAAAGCTGACATCCACTGTACATTTATGAATTAAAACTCTACACACCGAACGACGAGAAATTGGCAGAACAATTCAAATTAATGAAACAGTACTCTGACGATGACATTCAAATGTAATTTGGTTGAGATAAGTGTGTCAAGTGCACATTTGTACAAGATATATCAAGAAAAACGGACAACATAAAAATCGACCGAAATAAAACAAAACAGGAACTGGACAACGAAGCATCATACAAATAACTCTGAGTCGAAGAGGGCCACCAAACATGTTACAAACAAATGTACGAAGCAATTGCCAAACAAATGAATGCACAAAATGAAATATCAACAGACATGTACCAACAAGTGGGAGAATGATAAAAGGGTAGGGAAATATAAAAAATAAAGTTTCACAGAATGGGGCACAGCCAACGAAGGCTCATTAGATTAGAATGGCGAAGAAGAGATCAGATCAACTGGGATGGAGAACGAATCATAACATATTCCCAAGACTAAGGACACTTTACAAATGGCTTGAAGAAGATGGCAGCACTGAGTCAATCGGCCAAGTTAGTGTTGTTTTTGTCAAGGTGGAAACAAAGCTTGAGTCACCACCGATCAGGATGTAGAAAACTCGTGTCAGAACAGCTGTATACACAAAGGCACAATAAAGTAAGCATTGTGACCGGATATTGTACTTTGGTACAAAAAAAAGAAAAAAGATGGTATTGCTCATTGAGGTGTCAGTACCCAGCGATTTTGGCTGAAACAGTGGAGAACTTGAGATGACCAAATATAAGGATCTCAAAAAATGAAGTTAAAAGATTCTGGCAGCTGAAGAATGCCAAAATTGTGCCAGTGATAATTGTAGCAAAGGGAATGATAAAGAAGAACCTCATGGAGATCTTTAAAACAATCCCTGGGAACATTAATGCAAAATCACTACAGTTGGAAGCTGTCTGGGGCTCAGTGACGATACTAAAAAGATCCCTCAGAACAAAACTTTGAGAACAAGAAAACTTTACAGCTTGGTTTCTGAATTGTGATCTCCTATCCAAAACGGAGGTGGATACTTCGAGCCTTGCGAGGACTCTGTTCCTGATACCTGCATATGGAGATAACATCACACACGCTCATGAAAACGCACTCCGGATCTACACCACATGCCAACTATATAGCTGGAACAACAATGATGACAAGACCACAGCTGTGGAGCAGCAAAATGGTCTTCATTTGGTTAGCTGGACAGATTTTGCCTTAAAAACCTAGCTCAATGAAGTTGGGGAAAAGTTCATAACCATCGATGACAAAATCACCATGAAGCGTATAACCACAGATGGGAGAGTAGACAGCAGCACACTGAAGGACAAAGGTGCACCAAGCCAACCCTTCGGTGTATAACTCGAAGGGGAGCACTCGGGAGAGTGCAAAACTTCCGCCGCCGATACTGCTGGGTCACTCAAGTGAACCTTATATCTTATTCATTAAATATGTCAACAGTGCTGACAGTGATAGTTCTTTTCTCCAACTTTTTTTTTTGGGGGGGGGGGGTTGGAAATCACTTAAAACATGTAAAGATGCAAAAAAAAAAATAAAAAAAAAATCGAAATTTTGTTGAAGAAAAAGTTGCAAATTTTTTTTTTTTGGGGGGGGGGGTTGGAAATCACTTAAAACGTAAAATGCAAAAACTTTTTTTTGGGGCGGGTAACAATTTTTTTTTGGGGGGGGGTTGGAAATCACTTAAAACATGAAGAAATGCAAAAAAAAAAAAATTTTTTTCTCTAACTTTTTTTGGTGGGGGGAGGGGACCAAGTTCAAAATTTAATGGCATGATCCTTGGACCATACCTCACCCCCCACCAAGTTTCGTCGAAATCCGTCGAGGAGTTTTTCAGTAATACTGTTCACAAACAAACAAACAGAAAGGGGTGAAAACAGTAACCTCCATCCATCTTCGAAGATGGCGGAGGTTAATAACAGATAGTTTTGTCGGGTGACTGCATTGGAAAGTTCCATGTTCAAATACTTAGGTGAAAAACTAATTTTTATTGATAGTGGACAACACTCCTGAAGGAAAAAGTATTGAGATTTTCCCAATGTATGAGCTTGGTGAAAAAGCTGTTTTTGTCCTGCACTGTGAGCCTTTACCTGTGCCCACTACAGATGAGCAGCTCAAGGAGGTGGGAGCACCTGCTCGTTCACCATGCATGAACCTGCGTATTTACCTCCTTGATTTGCTTAAGAGCTATCCTGGAGTGTGTCGAGGTTTGCGGGCAAGCACGGTGAATGCTTTTGCCAGTGCTTATGAACATGCACGCTACGGCACACAGGTGGGGAGAAGTTTACAAGCATTTTGATAGATTTGTCCATCAAGCTTGGTGTCTGCCTCATGCAGTCGTGTTTGGCTCACGTGTCTTACTTATCCATTGCTGCAGCTAGACCATTTGCTTCCCATAGTTTTGGGTGGGAATTTGTATTTTGTTCATGCTGCCAGTGATGGCTCGCCCACTCTTCATGAAAGAAGACATGGGATCTTTAACATCCAACAACTCATGCTGGCAGATTGGACACCGAGCTAATCATCCATCTGAGCGATGGCACACTTTGTGATGCAATTGAAGCACCAATCTCATAGTTTATAGACAGGTTGGGAATGAAACTCCCATCCTGAAGACGTACGTCGAGATTCGAGAATAGAATTAGACAGCTTAAATATGTGTGCGCTCCATCAGCACCATCCCTTCGGACAAGTAACAAAATATTTATATGATCCAACTGTCATTGTCCTCAATGATTGTGTTCATCATTCCAGATGAGTGAAGAATTAATTTTCCAAACCACATCTATTTTTTTCCTGATCATGAGCTCTTTTATTTATTTTTTTTAAAGATTGACCATGTTAAATTATGGCATTTCGGAATGATGTTTCTCATCCGTTAATATATTATTTTGATGCACTGTGTTCCAACAGACATGTTGCATTGCACATCATCACAAGGTTAGAAAAGAGTTAAAATTCATGAGAATTATCCATCATGACAACAGAATTTGAATAACATACTGTATATGTATATATGTATGTATGTATGTATATGTGTATGTATGTATGTATGTATATGTATGTGTATATATATATGTATGTATGTGTATATATGTATGTATGTATGTGTATATATATATATATATATATATGTGTATATATGTGTGTGTGTGTGTGTATGTATGTATATATATGTATGTATGTATATATATGTATGTATGTATATATATATATATATATATATATATATATATATATATATATATATATATGGCGCCACGAGGAGGAGTGATGTAAAGCCGGTATCTCACTGGGCTGCGACAGCTCGCGACAAAATGCGAACGGGATTCTCCAAAATGTCTGGAAACGTTCGCGGTGGTTCTCAATTCCCTCGCGTGAGTCGCAGGACGTCGCTCTTGTGTCGCTTGAATTTTGAACATGTTCAAAAAATTTGTGCGACAACATTTCTCTCAAAATAGTCGCAGAGTCGTCGCTGTCGTCTCAAACCGGTGTCGAACCCTTCTCAATTTAGTTTCCGTGAGTCAGAAGGTGCGACAAATGTGAGACAACTTTGTGAGGGATTGGCGACCTATGAAACTAAATTGTGACTGGAGAAAAAAATGACAATCTGTCCTGGGACCCCTGAGAGTGCGACAAAACTGCGATTCAACGGAGAATATTTTGACATTGGTCGACAGTTGCAAATTGAAAAGTGTCACTGTGCATTGTGGGTTAATGCCGGTAAAATATAATTTCACGTAGTTCGTGAGAATCATAAGATAGTTTTTTGGTGACAGTCTGAGGTCTCTGCATCCACCAGGGATGATTATATTTATATATATATATATATATATATATATATATATATATATATATATATATATATATATATATATGTATGTAGATATTGTTACGGATCTGGAAACCATTTACATTAAACATACAGGTCCCAAAAGTCAGTTATCCCGTTAAGTACATGTGTAGTCAGATCCCTTTCCTTTTGTCTCGTGGGAGAATAAAAAATGTGCATTGTGACTTCTTTTAGTTTGGTTATTAAATCTTTATATATAACAACCAACAAGCCATCTGCATGACCCCTCGGCCCGTCACGATCCATCTCCAACCGGCTGCACCACCAACGTACCTTTGCAACGTTGATACTGTTACTCGTCGAGTGTGGGCCCGCGTGGAGGACTGGCTGGGGTTTCCCGGGAGGGGCCGTTGCAGCGTTATACTGTTACTCATAAAGTTTGACCCCACGTAGAAAGAGCGGTTGGGGTTTCCTGGCAGGGGCCAAGGTCCTGCCCCGGAAAGGTGGGCTGTAGGACCCTGTCCAATGAGGGGCAGACAGCGAGGCATTTTTCGCCAAGAGCCCCTCCCCGTGGTGGGAGGAGATATATCTCCGAAACTCTGAGTATTACGAGCATCCCCTTCCTCTTTGCAGCAACACCACATTTACAATAGCCTCTCACAACACCACAACATTCTCTCACCTCCACAACTGCCACCTATTCTTCGAACGCTCACCACAGCGTCGAAGGACGCTGAGGGAATGAGAATCGGGTTGTTTCGTGGCATAACTCGAAGCACAAACGTGCACTGGAGTTCGTTCAAAGGTGTGCAGGTCGCGCTGCGATTTCCCTAAATTACCATTTAGATGAAGGCCAGCGCATGTTCGGGGCCAAGAGAGCGCCTCCAAAAACCCTGGCCCCATTTTCATGTTGGAGCTCCGATGTGCGGCCAGGTCAGTGAGCGAATGAGGCAATTTTTCGGTTTCGAGGCCTGGCAGGGCTTGGCTACGGCGTGGGACGACTGCTGTGGGCCAATGGGGAGGCTTGAAATTGCCAACAGCCCCGTTCAATCGAACTCTTTGCTCCTCCCTCGCTCGGGGCTCATAAAAGGAGCAAATTCAGTGCAGATTGAGAGATCTTCAGACCTCACTGGGGAAGCAGACATCTACAGATGTGCAAAAAGAGGGCAAGCTTCAACACCGAGCGAATAACGCCGCGAGTCAGCGTGAAGCGAGTGATTACTACTTTGGGCTGGGACATTTCCCATGATATGTTATACCCCAAAGTCTGCTCCGCTCAGCTGCACCTGACACGGTAAGTTAAGCAAGTACGCATTGAGGGCGAGATTCCCCGAAAAGGCGACCATGTGTTCCTCATTAAATGGTTGTCAGATGGAGGACTCTGGGTCACGTGGTGAAGTTATCGGCGTTCGCGGTCGATTTGCGACCCGCCGCAAAACAGTTATTCATGTGCGAAGGCCTGCGATTCCCAGTGAGTCCATAGAGGAACTCGGGACAGCCCCTCCCTTGTAGTTTGGAAGTTTCAGCTGAGAACGATCGAGCACCTTCACGAATATCACCAGGCAGTTTACAGTGGAATGCTCCCATCTACAGTCAAACTGTTAGCTCATTATGTGAAGCAGTTTGTAGTACAATTTACCGATCCGTGCTACAGCAAACTTATAACATACAACCGTCCATTTACAATTGTTTAAATTTACCTCAACATATAGCTTTAAACTGACAGCGTAATATATATATATATATATATATATATATATATATATATATATATATATATATATATATATATATATATATATATATATATATATATATATATATATCTCCCACCTATTTGCAGTTCATAAAATGCAACCTGCGAATACCTTCAAGGCCCTGTGCTTCGCTTATTCGTAGGGTTTTTTTTTCTTTTTTCGCTGTGTTTTTTTTGTGTGTGTACTCAGTTTTTCACCAGGTTTTGATTTTTCCCTCGTGAATCATGAACCGCCAGGAACCTATCTCTTTTTCCATTGAACCAACACCCCGCTATTTGTGGATTCGCTATTCGTGGAATTTTCCAGCAATCCCCTCTCTCACCGCATCCCCCTCCCCTCTCACCCCCTATCTCCATCACCCCCCTATCCCACTCCCCTCTCACCCCCTATCCCTCTCCCCTCTCACCCCCCTATCCCTCTCCCTCTCACCCCCCTATCCCTCTCCCCTCTCACCTCTCACCCCCTATCCCTCTCACCTCTCACCCCCTATCCCTCTCCCCTCTCACCCCCTATCCCTCTCACCTCTCACCCCCTATCCCTCTCACCTCTCACCCCCTATCCCTCTCCCCTCTCACCCCCTATCCCTCTCCCCTCTCACCCCCTATCCCTCTCCCCTCTCTCACCCTCCCCATTCCCCCTCTCACCCTCCCCATTCCCCCCCTCTCACCCTCCCCATTCCCCCCTCTCACCCCCAATCCTCCCATCCCCCTCTCTCCTTCTCTTCCCTCCTTCACTCCCCCCCCTTAATACTCCCATCAGCGATGCAATGGGTTGTGTAATAATCTCAAGAATCTCTTAATCTTGGCCCAGCTATAAACTGTCATCCTGGTGTTTCCCAGGTCGGGTTTTTCATCAATGTGTGTGCCGTCTCTCGAATGAACTTTAAACTGGACATCCCATCTGCCGGGAACCCCCCTCTCCTCTCACACCCCTCTCTTTATCTCTCCCCCAAGTCCCACGACCAAACGGAAGTCGAGAACCCTTCCCCTCACGCTTTCCTCCTCTCCACTCCCCCCCTCCTCTCTCCTCATCTTCCTCGCTCCCACCCTCCCAGAGTGTAAAGCGACGTTTCGTGAGGCGTTGTTCTCTCCACCGCCTTCCTCGCTCCTCCACCCCTCTCCTCTGTCTGCTCCCCTCCCTCCCTCTCTTTCTCCCATCTTTCCCCTTTCCCCTCTCTCTCTCTCGCCCCTCTCCCCCCCTTTAAAATCCATGTCAGAAATGTGACGGTGTGTGTGTGTGTGTTCGCATGCATACGAAGTGAACTCTAAGGAAGTGCAAGAGTAAAAATTGGGTGTTTGGGTTCATTAAAAACACCCCTTTTGAAGATGATCAATGGCCTTATTTAATTATATCCATCATGCGCATCCTGGTTTCTCGCTCTCTCGCTGGGGTCTCAATTCATCATTTTGTTCGACCTGCTCAACAACGCCTTGAGTTGGAAAAAGCTGTGACGGTTTATTAATGATAAAGTTCTTTTTGTTTTCACTTTCCTCACTCGTATCATCGAATGCCTGTCCATCATACCTATTAATGCTGGATACATTGCAATGCTTATAAACGCCAGAGGACACCAGATGTTTGTGACTTCATTTCCACACATGCCATAACCTCGATAATCTCTTGAACGAAGCCGAATTACAAAATTTAAGCTCCAGAATTGAACTTAGCAGCAATTCCTTCTGGTGAAAAAAAAAGAAGTTAATTTATCCAATTTGGACATATTTGACATTTCAGCATCTCTTTGGAATCAAACCCTGATTAGACAGCTCAAAGGTATGTGCACCACTTGTTTCAACATCCTGTTGGACCCAGTCTTACAGGTGTTTGTGAGCATCAAGTAATACAGCAGCAGCAAGTATATGTCTTACCTCTGTTTGAACCCAACATCTGCATGGAGGTGTCGTCGTTTCTTCTTCTTGTCCTCGTTATCACAATCGAAGATTGATCTTTATTTTGCAGGAGTTTGGGGAACAGGAATACATGAAGTACATGGAACTTGTCGATGAAATTAGCAGAGGGTAAGGATAAAGAAGAGCATCATTTCACACATTTTCATATCCAGTCATGGTCAAAAATATTGACACCCTTCCACTTTTTTTCACATAATGCACCTTTTTCTCCAGAAAATTGTTGAAATTAAAAACTCTTGGTATCCACGTATGTATTTCTTTGGTTTGCAGTGGAACAAAACAAAAGAGGCTGAAAAAAATTTCTAAATCTTAGCTTATTCCACACAAATCCTAAAATGGCCTGAACAATGTTATTGGCACCTTTTAGAAATAATTAGATTTCAAGCAGGTGATTCTCTTTTACTTTGGAATTGAACTCACCTGTGGTGAGGTGCAGGTGCCTGTAATATAAAACTCACTCATTCAACCAGTTTGCAGAGAGAAAAGGAGTCTTTCTGCTGTTTCGTGTCACTGTGTGTAACACAATGAGCATGGAGAAAAGAAAGAAAACCAGAGAATTGTCTGAGGTCAGACACAAGGTTGTAGCCAAGCATGGACAATCTCAAGGCTACAAATCCATCTCCAGAGACCTTGATATCACTGTGTCCACCTTACGCAATGTTATCAGGAAGTTTAAGGCGCTGTAGCCAACCTCCCTGGACGTGGCCGCAAGAAAAAAACGTGATAGAAGATTTCAGCGAAGGATTGTTGGAATGATGGAGAAAGCACCTCGGTCAACTGCCAAACAGATTCAAGCTGACCTTCAGACACAAGGTACGACAGTTTCAACTCGCACCATCCGTTGCCAACTTGATGAAAGGGGGTTCAACGGTAAGAGACCCAGGAGGACCCCACTGCTGAGAGAGAGAGAGAGAGACGGGGACAGAAGAAAGCCTGACTGGAGTTTGCCAAAACACACCTGAAGAAGCCCAAATCCTTCTGGGAGAATGTCCTGTGGACAGATGAGACCAAATTTGAGCTTTTTGATAAAGCACATCATCTATGTTTGCAGAAAAACAAAATGAAGCCTTCAAAGAAAACAATACCTTCCCCACAGTCAAACATGGAGGAGGTTCTGTGATGTTTTGGGGTTGCTGAGCTGCCTCTGGCACTGGGTGCCTTGAATGTGTGTATGACTTCATGAAATCAGGAGGTTACCAAGCCATTTTGGAATTCAATGTTCAACCCAGTGTCAGAAGTCTGGGTCTCCATCAAAGGTCATGGGTCTTGCAGCAGAACAATAACCCCCAAACACACTTCAAAAAGCACCCAGGAATGGTTCAACACAAAACTCTGGATTGTTCTGAAAACAGCAGTTGGGAGAAGGCTCCCTGCAAATCTATGAGAACTGGAGCAGTTTACACAAGAAGAGTGGCCCAAACTACCAGTAGAGAGGTGAAGGAAGCTCGTTCATGGCTTCAGGAAGTGCTTGACTGCAGTTATTTTGTCCAAAGGCTGTGATACCAAATGTTAAGTGCAGGGTGTCAATAATTTTGTCAATGCCATTTCTTTTTATTTTCTGATTTTAAAGGATTTATTAAGTTCCGAATCAATAACAACGGTGCTGTAATTGTGTTGACCAAATACTTTTATCAATTTCAACTTATTTTTCGAGAAAATTGTGAGTTATTTGAAAAAAGTGCAAGGGTACCAATACTTTTGGCCATGATGTATGTCGTGCCTGCATGATGTAGGTACGGGCTCATGTTGTGTGTTTATAAACTATTACGATGTGTCCATTTCGTTTACCTTCATGGAAGTTTATGGTTGTGTGTGTATGCCAGAGAAGTATGTATACAATTTCATTCCAGTCGATTTTTCTCGCATGGAATACATTCCCGAATTTGACACAGAAGTTTGGTATAAACTTCAAAAAGATTTTTATCTTAAAGCAATTCTTACCATATGTAAACATCTCGTGTTCATTGCAAATTGTATACAGATATTAAAGGGAGGAGGCCTTTTGATTTTGCAGAAATTATATCACGCACACCTATGGAGGAATGTTTCTCATTAACAGGGGAGTTCATTCCATTTGAGATAAGTCTTTAGAACTTAGCAGATGAAATGCTGGAAAGATGAAGTTTCTGTGTCCCCAGTGAATGCTTCTAACTTAAAAAGAATGATGTGATTGAAGAACACCCAGCTTCCTTCACCGATTCCTTTGTTGCTATTAGGATCCAGCTCCAAGGAATGCAACACCAGGCAGCAGCTCGGGAACTCGGAGGGTCCGGAAACTGGGGCCAGCGGCACTTTGGTGAGAGACGAACGTCTTTCGACCAGTCAGCGGCTCATTCAAGCGTGCAGGTCACATACTTACCATCAACTTCTCGAACACGCAGACCCAAGCACTTCTTGGAGTTGAAATCTAAGGATAGTTACCGCACGCTCGAGAGCACAATGTGAGGTGTGTGACTACATCTATTGTGGATTTCTCATGAACTTAAAGCTATCATGCAATCAAAGGCAGCTCCTGGCTGGTTGACTGCTTGCTGGCACGAAGGGATGGATGGCATAAACCAAGGCCGCTGAAGCATTGCTGTCTTTTCAGATGGTGTATTTATATAATGGGAAGAAATTATGCCAAGGAAAGAGGAAACAAATCCTTGGCAAGGCTCGTGTCGGTCTGCGTCGGCGCACAATTCAAACGACGGGTTTATAACGAAAGTTTCCTCAGGTATGCTAACCACCGTGGGAAGCAAAGCGAAGCTGACGTTTTGGGTATTAGCCATTTGTCTGAGGAAGGGTGAAAGCCTTGCTCTTGCTCAAACCCAACGGCTAATGCTTGAAGCAGCATCTTCACCTTGCTTCCCAGGGTGGTTGGCATACTTTTACCAACTTATGGCTAATAAAACCCATCGTTTAATCTGCAAAGGAAAGTCTTGTGTCTGAAAACACAACACTTATGGCAGTGTAGACATAGATGTTGTATATCATTGAATGAAACATGTATCTTTGGTTGGGAGTTCAGTGACGTTGACATTTGTTCATATTTGCTGGAGAAGACATGCATTGTGGAAATCCAGTGTCGTGTTATGTTTTTCTGGAGAAAGGTTTTGCTTTTGTTGCAGGATATTACAAAGAAAGTACAAAATGGCTGTTTTAGTTTTTTTAAAGACTTGGTGACATAATCCGAGTTGGCGAGTCAGTGGTTCGACCCTGAAAGTCTTACCAAACACTTAAAAATGGAATGTGCTGCTTCCTTCCCCGACACTCAGCATTTTAAAGATTAGAGCACGGACAAACAACCATTGCGGAGGCTTGCTGGGCTGAATGGCCTCTATCTGCATTGAAGTTCCTTGTAAAGGAACTCGTGTTCTTAAAAACAAGCTCAAGACTATGTCGGTTACCTGCATAAAAAAGGACATTTATTGCTACTTATGTACACAGCGGTTGATGCAACCGCAGAAGGAACTGATTTCTAATTCAAATGGCAGCAAAGAAACCAAAATAATTGTACCAGCGATGGATGTGGGTACTTCGTGGACAGCTCATATCCAGGCCACAAGTCCGGACTGTCGCAGCGGCGCTGTTACACGAGCTCCAAATTGTGGAATACGTCATAGGCACTATGCTACACAGGCTAGAATTAACAATGCTTGCATGATTATACAGTACAGTTTGGTAATAATGCTATGGCAAAAATAATTCTTTTTTTTCTATCTAAGATAGTAAAATACAGTAACAAATGTTTTTTTCTTTTCTTCCAACAACAAAAGTATTTAGAAGGGTAATTATTTGCAGACAAGAAAGAAAGAAAGAAAAAAATAACAAGGTTATGGCAAAGGCCTACCTAAAAGGAAATACATAAGCCAATACATGTCTTCTGTATGAAATAAACTTTTGGGAACAAACTACAGTAATCAACAAGAAAAAAAGTTTGATGCAATCGATTCCAGAAAATGCTGAGCAATCTCCAGAGCTCGTAGCTCAACACCTCATCAGTGGTGTGAATGGCAAATGGCAAAAAAAAGGAAAAGAAACATTGCATGCCTACTTGTACAATCTCGTTCAGTAACACGAAAACTAGTCACAGGTAATTGTTCCAAAATAAGTGTGCCGAAGGGAGTGCGAGCGTAAGCTGGAGGGTGGTGGAGATTCTAGAAGTCAAAGGAGTTCTTCAGGCCAGGTTGGTTGAAAAATAAAAATGACAAAAGAAAAACCAACACTTTTGCTTAACTTGGATATGAACATAGGGAAGACGCCGACAGGCAATGCCTTGAACAAAACTGACTCCATGGGTGGAGAGTCAGAAGAAGAAAATATAATACAATAGAAGGAAGAAAGAAAAAAGTGGGAAGCCAGGTATTTCGGATACACCTGCTTCTACACGTGTACATACAGTCACAGGGAAGCAAAATGTGCTTTCAATGCGGTAAATTGTGCAGCAACTTGTGTGCAAAAAAACCTGTAGATGTAAAACGATGGAGTTGAACAGGTACCTTTGTCCAACTACAGGTCTAAAGAACTCCAGCTGTTCCCTTTTATGCCCGAATGATTTGCGTCGTCGACGGTATGGAGAGGGTGGGTGCACGCACGGTGCCGTCGTACTCTTCACGATTTTCTATACACACAGAAACAGGCGGTTGTGTCGAGGCCTTGTTGTCTTCATCTCCTATACTTGTGCTTAAAATCCGAATAATAAAAGTTGACAATTCCGCCGACATTGGATGTGCCCGGCGATCGTTTCACTGTGCTGTTAAAACTGATAGGAAAAAGTAAAATGAAATAAAATAACAAAATAAAACACAATGAATACGGAAAATAGGCGACTTTGGAAGGCAATGAATCTGCTTCAGAACCAATTGTGAAGTTGACACAATCCAAGAAAGAAAACAAAACAATGCATCGACTGCCAGCTGAATCCCACCGTCATGAGAACATTATAAACAGTGGGACGGCAAATCGGAATACTGCAAAAAGAACTCTTCAAGCCCGGCTTTTAAAATAGACCACAGCTCACACCCCCCCCCCCCAAAAAAAAAAAAACAAGAAAAAAAAAACAACAACAGACAACAATTACTCCCTTCTTCACTCTTGACAATAGTAAACTAGCAAAAATAAAAATAATAAAAAGGACTGACTCGCAGAATGCCAATGGCAAAAGTACCGGTTGGCACCTGCTGCACCTCTCCTGCTTTTTCATTCCACCTGGTTGGCAGGTCGATGGGAGGCACTGGGAAATGAGGACTGCAGCCGGGCCCGAGACCTACAGTGGCTGCTTTCCCCCTGCGAGTGCCGCAAGTATATAGTGAAAACAATTGCAGCTCAAATCGCCGACGAGGAATGCACAAAAGCCTCAATGAATTGACGACCTCCCCCCTTTTTTTTTTAAGACAAGGAATGGTGGTTGTTTTCCGCTTTCCTTTAAATCTTCACAAAACGTATTCAAAAATCCCTTGAACACAGAGAGCCCCCTCCTCCCCTCCCTCATTTTTTGCAGTTTTTTTGCATTGTAATAAATAAATATATTTCAACAAGGTTTTTTTTTTTTTTTCTTCCTTTTCTTTGAGACTACAAACGTAATAGGCACAATGAAGAAATCTCCACAATCCCGTGGGTTTCTGTTGCATTAATTCCCATCTCCAAACTCAACCTCGAGTCCCCGACCCTGGCCACAGCCACAGCTATCCCTTCAAGGGCCACTCTCTCCTGCAGTCTGCACCTTGAGTCCTGCTGTTCAGCCGATGGCTGACATGTCAAGCAGTCTTTAGCCAAATGTACGTGCTCGTATTGCCTTCTATTCTTCGTTCAACAGAGCATGTTGGCACATCGGTGTCCATGGACCATTTTTGGCGAGCCCTTTTTGCATAGAGGTGGTTTCGTCGAGCTCAAATGCTCACTTCGTTTTCCAACTGGCAGGGTAGCGGGGACCTGCGGAGAAAAAGAAAATACGACACAAATCACAACCTGTTGAAACAACATCCCAATTGGATTTATAAATTCATAACATGTCTCCATGCCCATCAATCTGTTTGTGTCTGTCTCCATACATCCCCTATTTGGGATATTAAACCCTCATGTTTGAGGGTCGTGTTGCACCAATGTTATTTTTCAAAATAAGCAAAGATATCGAAACCAATAATATCAAAGTCATTTTGTGTTACACAAGCATCCATCATTGTTATGAAAAAAAGTGTAATTCCCACTAAAAAAAAAAAGGAAATTCTTGAGGTGAGGAGAATATTTTTATTTTCACTACAAATGCCAAGGAGCACAAGGAGCTGTTAGGGCGATTGCTCGAGTCTTGGCGAGGTGATGTGCATTCCACAGGTTGCGTTAATGAAGATAGCTAATGCTGCAGAGAGCATGGAATTGCTCCGAGAATATGAGGATTGCAAATGTCGACTTTTATGATTTTGAAGTTGATGGCATTGAATAAGCAGAGGAGGGGAGGGCGAAGAAGAATGCAATTTGCAATCAAAATAATTTGATTTGACGAAGAACATGGATGTGTTGACGTTCATGCGAAATCAGCTTTGAAATGCCGAACGTCTCGTGACTGGTAATGTGCTTCGAGCAAAATCTGACAGCTGTTGGATTCTTAGTTTTTTAATGCAAAGAAATGGCAAGATCTGAGGATTTAGGAATGAAAGTATTCACTGGTGTTTCTTGGGGAGAGGAAGGGAGGGCAGGGAGAGGAAGGGAGGGCGGGGAGGGGGGAGAGAAGAGATCGGCAATACATTTTCGGCTGGCAGGATGGCCGAGAGGTATGTGCACTAGTCTCGAAACCATCTAGTCTCGGTTTGAATCTCATACCAGCTCGAAACTGTGTTTCACAGGCAGAGTGATTCATCAATGTGTGTGCCGTCCCTCGGATGGACGTTAAATTAGCATCCCATCTGCCGACATCAGTTGGTGGAAGCAAGATCCCACTGTGTCCTTCGCAAAGAGTAGGTGAGCTACCACTGGTACCCTGAACAAATCCCAAATTCCTTCCATAATCTTCATTGAATGTTAGGCCTGGCCAGCCAGTTCGTGAAGGACTTGGGTCAAAACTTCCCCTAGCAACACCGCAAGAATGTGGGAATACCGTATTTTGCCCGTGTATCAACCGCACTTTTTTATCGGCAAAAAAGGTAAAAGTTGGAGTTTCGGTTAATAAACGGGAATAGAAAAAAATTAGTCATAAAAACGATCAATGCTGAATTTAAATTGTATTCCAAATGAACACTTTCTTTTTAATCAGTTGTAACTGATGTTATGCTCAATTCCACCGTTTAAATTTTGAAAATCTGTTCAGGTTAAGATTTTATACAGCGTTTTATTAACCGTGTGCGGACATTAAATAAACCCATGCTCGGAAACATCCGGAGATGCCTGGAGATGCTCGGAGTTTTGGTGCATGGCATATATAGAGCTTTGAAAAAGCCATTCAACACAAAAGAAGATGAAGAACACCTGGTCTCACATCAAAAGAGGAATTATTCACAATAGCTGGAGCAGGGGTCTCCAACCTGCGGCCCGCGGGCCATATGCGGCCCCTTAGACGGATTTATGCGGCCCGCGGTGCCATATTAAGTTTACATTACAATGCGGCCCGTGATACTGCCAATTTGCCAGGGTCAATGATCAAAGCGTTCTGTAATTTTTATGATGATTTTGATTCATATTAGACACGCGTTTTTTACACGATTATTCATTTATCATATTCGTTGGCAAGAAAAATATATTCAGCACGAATTTTTGTTTAAATTTCCGCATATTAATTATATATATATATATATATATATATATATATATATATATATATATATATATATATATATATATATATATATATATATATTTTCGGAATTTAGCGTCCTTTTTTTGGGTGCGGCCCTCCGCCCCTCACCACTTTGGACTTGTGGCCCTCCGCCCAAAAAGGTTGGAGACTCTTGAGCTCGAGTCTCATCACGGAACATCCACCTCAAATAAGCTTGCGCGCAATGTGATGATCAACACTACTGGTCACAAGAAGGACCGATTCACCGTCGTGCTCACAGCTGCACCGCAGACGGTGGCAAGCTTCTCGCGCATGTCGTGTTAAAGAGGAAGACAATGCTCACAGACAAGTTTCCAGTTGGCATCATTGTTTGTTCACAGCAAAAGGGGTGGATAGACGAGGGACTGGTCCAGGACTGGGTGCGCACGGTCTGAAGTAGTAGGCCGGATGGTGCTCTCTCCCGCCGACAGAGCATGCTAGTCCTGGATGCGTTCAGTTGTCACAAGACCAACGACACCAAAGCGCTGCTCCGTCGAACCATCACTGATCTCGTCGTCATCCCAGGTGGGATGACATTGCTCCTGCAGCCCCTCGCTGTGTCCATCAACAAGCCGTTCAAGGACGGGCTACGTCGCTGCTGGTCTGACTGGATAATGAGTGGGGAGAATGCCTACACCAAGAGCGGGAGGATGAGAAAGGTCGACTTTCTGATGATTTGTGGCTGGGTCGTCAAGTTGTGGGAGGAGATACCGTCGGACATCATTTGGGAGGAGGAGGAGGTTGCAAATGACAGTGACGGAGACTTGCTCTACCCTGATTCAGACGAGGAGTTACGTGCTGTCTTCGACGAGGAAAGCATTGACGAGGATTTCCTCGGGTTTAGCTGAAAAGCTTCATCAAACCCAAACGGCCCTTTTCAGGGCCACAAATGCACAAGAAATATGTATGATACCAGAATGAATCCCTTTTCTTCCTTTTTCTTGTAACAAAAGAGAATCCTCTTTATAATATTGTTATGTTTGTTGGGTAGATGGAGGAACTTCAAAGGAAAAGAAGGATTGTCTCGCGTAACATGGTCTGTGAACGAGGAGAAGATATCTCGATGTAAACTAAGTTGGGAAAACTGTCAGCTTAAAATTGTTACATGCCCCAAACTCCTGAGTCATAACGGCTACGATACCTCTTGTACATCACATTTTATACAGGATTCATCTTTAGTGAGGAGGGGGGGGGTGCTGTGTTAACGAGGGAGGGTTTCAGGATAATTTCTCCGAGTAACTGATTGCCCCGTGACCTTTTCCTATGTTTTTGCATTTGCAAAGCTGGCTAGAAAAAGGAATGACGCTTTCACAATCACAACCGGCAGGCCACGCACTGAGGTTTGGGATTGGTCGGTGTGACATCAGAGAAGGGGCAAGAGAGACAACAGGGCATGATCGAAGAGAAGATAGTTGGTCTTAGGAATGTGGTTGAGACAGAGGGTCTCGTTTTTGCTCTCTTCTCGGCACGACGAAATAGCCGCGCAATTCTCGTGTTCGTGCTGGGGAGAAGTTGTTCACATGCTGGAACAGGACGCTCGTCATCGTCTGTTGGGCTGAGTCATAAAGTGGTACGTTTTATGAAAGAGAAGAATGAGAGGCGTCTCTCAGCGATAACTCAGCAGCATCCCATTGTATGTGCGAAGAGAAAGGCCGCTCCATTGGCTGCGAGCGGACTTGGTGTCAAGAGAGGAGTGGCATCGGCAGTTCGATCGTGAGAAGAGACTGTACGAAGGTTTGTGGGCCCTTAACGAAGGAGGACCATCCGTGCGAATTACCACGTACTTTTCCCGCTCAGAGAGCGACTTGGCGCCATTTTTGGGTGCGGTTTCCCGCCAGCGACTACGCGGCTCCATCGCCAGGCTCCTAAAAGACCATCTCTGGACACACAGCTAAGTGCCAGAATAAAGGGATAACTGTGTGGATAACTGTGTCTCAAATTAGGATTTACTTTACCTCAAGTTTCATTACCTCACGCGTTGATTTATTTTCATTAAGAATCATTGAATTACTCTTATTAAACCCTCATTTGTTAAATCTACTGTGTTTGTCTATCCGTTGTGGGTTCGAGTATAAACCCGTGTGCTTCTGTCCTGGTTGGCACTTATGGAAAACACCCTCGTTGTTTCCATCCCACGCGTGCTATAATCTCCGGGGATGTTGGCTGTTCGGCTGCAGTAGAATCGTTCGGCTATCCGTCCAGGTCGGTGTTCACCCTCCGTCCACGACATCGGGATCGGGAGTGCGATCATTAATTTAACCCCCTGAACACGGAAATATTAAAAAAAATAAGAAAGAAAAATAAAAATTTATTGGTGTCCTCTCCTCTCTCAACTTCTTGAAAATGAGAATAAGACGTTAGACAAAATTAAGCAAACATGGGAGTAAGCACGTTGATACCTCCATCACTTTGTTCTGTACATTGTTCATGTACAAACGTATTTAGATCCAGATCAGAAAATAAAATGATCAATATATTCATTTATTTTGAGGGTGAAAAACATGGGTGCGGTTAATACACGGCCGTAGTTTATTCACCGGAAAATACGGTAATTGTGGCCGTTAATGAAGAAGAAGAAGAAGAAGAAAAAGAAGATCGGCGATAAATTTTGTGAAGAGGCGAGATCTCCTACCACTGCAATTACTCACCTGGTTTATAGATGGCCCAAGGGGTTCGGAGCATCTAGTCCTTGGTGAGAGATGGGATGTGAGGCAGTGAGAGATGAAGATCTGTCGGCCCCTGCCCCAGCAGACACTTTCTCCTCTTCACGACGCTTAAGGCAGGCAGCTTTAGGATTGAGGTTTCGCTCTGAGAAAAGGAAAGATTAAAATTACTCATGCCAGTGCATTTCAGAATTAATGAAAATGAAACACAATATGGTATAAACCTCATGAATAAAGTAGTCAGATATGTCCTCCGATGATTAGATGTTGTCTTGGGCTGAAATAACCCGTGGATGTTCGACATACAAACCTCCCTTAATATAATCCCTGTTAACCTGTGCCTGAGTGAGTCGTCCTGGTCTCACCTCGAACCTGTTGCTCCAGACTAAGAATGACAGTGACAGCCTGGTGCAGGATGAGCAGCTTTGTCTGCGGTTTCTCGGTGTTGAGGTGCAGCTGGCACATGCGGCCCAGCTCCTTGAATGCCTCGTTGATGTCGCGCACACGCAGGCGTTCACGCGCATTGTTGGCCATGCGCCGGTCGCGCTCACGTTCCACCTTTTGCTCCGGTGTCAAATCCTCGTCGTCCGGGTTGCTACCGGGGGATAGAGCTCCAACGCTGTCAGAAATGACTCACCTCAACCATCGATGGAAAAAAAGAATGCAACACTGCCAAAAAACTATCATCATTTTACCATGTCATGGATGTACACACGGACTTCAATATCAAATGTCGGTAAGAATTTGTTCAACAGAACCCAGAAAGGTTTCATTCTACGTTAAAGTGGCCTGAGAAGGCCTTAGGTAGGCCTCACCTGCTGCTTCGTGAGCCCAGTTTGTGCTCTTCCTCCATCTTCTTCTCATCTGGGAGCTCAAATTCGCCAGAGCTGCCGTCTTTGTCTCCATCATCAGATTTCAGCTCGGTGCTACTGCCTGGCGTGGCTGCCGATGGTGGGGTGGCATCTACAATTGCTACAGCTTGAACAGTAAAGGATTAAGGTGAAATGGGGTGGGATGGTGGGTGGAGATGAGAGGCCTGAGTAAGAAATTTAAATGAAGAAAAGCAACAATGTTGGGAAGAAATCCTTTAAAATCAAGGGTGGAAGGGGATGGGGGTGGGGGGAGGGGCAGGGGGTGATTAATCACTGCTCAGGTGGTGTTTAATCATGGCAGCCAAGAGAGCACACAATGGGGACCTTGACTGGGGATCCAACCAATGAGGCAATGCAGGCATTTTGGATTATCCTGTCATGATAAATAAAGGTTGTGTAAGCACTGCACATGCTTACTTCAATGTGAAAGTAAATTACAACATATTTCTCCCTCGTATTGCCGAACATAATGGACAAGGAAACCTTGAAATTATATTTCAGGTACTACAACAACAAAGATGAGTGAAATATTTCGTGCCATTTGCTTGCTAAACAACTCGAGATGCACTGTATTGAAAACTGGTGTTCAACATCACAGGTACACAAACAATAGGTTCCTATTTAATTGTTTTGACGCGAGGTTTACAAAGGAACAAAACAAAAACCAGAAAAATCTAAAGCCACGCTTAAAATTATTGAAAGACCGTAGATGCAAGTGTCTAGCGCTTTCATGGCCCAAGCTCAGCGCCACTGCCGTGTCTGCCTCCAATCTCTCAAATTCATTCATTCATTTCATTCATGTACCATGCTCGATGCAGAGCGACGGTGATGCCGAATTCGTTTCTTGGCTTGGGTTACAATCTTGGAAGGATCGCCGCTCAAACACAGGAATTCAGGAATTTATAATTTGATCATGCTGCCGGCGATGGCTGGTCTACTCTTCGCGAATAAAACCGTGGGGATGTTCAACTTCCAACAACTCATGCAAACAGGACACCCGTTTGACGTCCATCCGAAGGACAGCACACACATTGATTAATCACCCTGCTTCTGAAACAGCGGGATGACAGTTTATAGCTGGGTTGGGATTCGAACCTTGGCTTGGCAGCTCAGAAATAAGCATGCATACCTCGAGGCCATCTCGCCAGCCAATCTCTCAAATGAAGCAAATATATAAATACAATATTATTTTCCACAACAGGTAGTTAACCCCTCTTGAAAATCAGTCTCCAGCGTGAACACTACACGATCACAGTTTTAACAGGCAATGGATCTTGATCAACATGTACGCCATAATTGAGGTCACCAGAGAAAAGCCAGCAAGGCAATGGAAGTGCACACGAGATGAAATCACCGGGATGTCGATCGAGGTATGCTAACCGCTCTGGGGAGCAAGGGGAAGCCGACGTTTCGGGTGTTAACCCTCTGTCAGAGCAAAAGAGAATGCCCCGAAACATCGGCTTCCCCTTGCTTCCAATGGTGGCGAGCATATCCCGATCAACGCCTGTTGATTTCCTGTGTCGTTCCACCTCTCTGTAGATGTAGATCGACACCAAGCTTCACGAAAAAGGCCAGTTCTTCATTTTAATGCAAGTGCACAATTTTGCTGAACACTGTACAGGGTGCCAAGCAAGGTGCACATTTGGCAAACGGTCTACCGAGGATTGCGAGTTCGCCCACGGTGCTTTCCTGGCACGTCACAGTCCCCAAAATACACGTTTCCTATGGTTGCTCACCTCGATAGCTGTCGAGGGGAGGGCTGAGTTCATTGGCAGTGGACGAGGTGGGCACGGCTGAGGTGACCAAAGCTCCAGGTGCACCGTGCATGATGGCACTGTCCTCACGATTGGACGCACCACCCTGACAGCAAGCAAAGGGAAGGAAGCAAAGACATCAGCAAAAAGGGAGCCAATAAAGTAAAGCTGTGGTCGATTTAATCATCCCCCAAACTCCTGAGTCATAACGGTGACGATACCTCTTATACGTCACATTTTATACAGGACTCATCTTAAGTGAGGAGGTGACAGATGCAGCTGGCACAAGCCTTAGATAAGCCTCACCTGGCCATAATAACCTACAACTACTCAACAATCGACGTACAACCTTGAAAAAGGACTTCTTCCCAAGACTGTTGCTTTTCTTCATTCAAAATTCTTCGGCAAGTCTTCTGTGAAAGAGTAATACTTTCAATAATCCAACAAACGAGCAGTTATCCTCTCAAAAATACCTTTCAACAAATATGGAGGCCTCGATTTGCCAATTGAACATTACACTCACGCCCACCATAACGACTGCCACACAATTGTGTGACAAAGCAAACACACCACAAGTATCGTGGTACTTGTACAGCTCTGTACCATAAGGTAGTGCGCACATCTACACAACCCGAGGGAAGCAGATGCGTGGCCCTTCAATTAAGAAATGGTTGTGAATACGGCATTCAGAACCAAGAGCCGACTGCATAAAGGCCGTTTCAGGGCCGGGCATCTTCACGTGCTATTAATCAGGAACGGGCCTCCATTCTGGCTTTGGCGAGGATGTTTCAACAAGTGGCCCATTGAGCTGGAGCTTAAAAGGCAGGCAACAGCTCTGGACAAAGTCAAGATGACAGTTTGGAAGGAAAAGTGGAGAATAAAGGAACAAACAAGAAGCAGACAGTCCTGGGGGCACATTGCGGCTTGCAGAGATTGGTTGCATTCCTTAAATGCTTGTTGGTACTCCCGCTCAGCGATTTTGATTCGATGAAGACACAAATGAAGACGACGTGTTATTTGTTGTGTTAAGCCAATGATTACCTTCCTCGATAACACAGTCGTGTTCCATTGTGCTTGCAGACTGCACTTCCATAATGTAAGAGAAATTGTGACGTAATTTTGTACTATCCAATGACAAATGGCAGCTCTTCCAGGACTTACGGAACACCCGTGGTGCTCATTGGCAGCAAAACCTGCATTCCTCAGGTGCTGTTTCCACAGTAAAGAGAGGATACAAAAATAAAGGACGCAGCAAACACTTGGTTAGGAATGTCCAGAAGTCATGACCCTTCCCAAGAATACACACACAACAGCAAAGGGCAATTCTTCAGCTAAACTTGAAACATTTCCCCAAAGTTTTGATCTAACAAAAAACAAACACAGAAAACATGAAAATAAATAAATCAGGAAAAAAGAGCACCATTTTTATTACCGAAAGTGTTAAAAGTTGGAAAATGAAGTTTTACTCGACGTTACCATCGTATTACAGGAGAACAGTGATGGTTTAGCACTTCAAAAGCTAAACAAGGAACACCAAATCAATGGAGCGATGCAATACGTACAAACAAAAACAACTCTCGTCAAGAGGATATTTAAGGAAATTTTTGGGTGGAAAAGTTAATTGCGAGTGTTTCCCACGAAATTGACGGTGTCATTCTATTGGGCTTCATGCCTGGAGTTACACTTAGAGCATTACGACCGAGCCAATGAAGAAAACGAAGACACAAACGAGCAGAATCCACCCCAGAATCATTACGATGACATCAACGAGCCTTGTGTGCCTTTGTGGAAAGCGCAATTACAAAATAAGATCCACAGAACGATTAATGATAAAAACATGGAATGAATGAACAGACATGGACAAACAGAAATGGCTGCAGAGTCGACTAGAATGGCGCTCGATCGAGAGCATACCTCCACCAGGCTGAACAGTTTACATTTTGTGTCCCACTGATAGGCAGGACCTGCATCCGGACCTGGACCAAAATCTCATCGACCTGTTCTTGTCACCTTCCCAACTCATCCACCAATCCCATCAAAATCTGTCCAAAACTTTTTGAAATCTAATGCTATATATCGTTTTTGGTCCTTTTTCTCAATGTTGAAGAATCACTTGAAAAAAAATCCAAGGATCCAGATCTTCACCAAAATCGAATCAATTCGTCCTTGTCAAACACCCAAACTCTCCGTCAAGTTTCGTCTGAAGTCGTCCATAACATTTCGAGATAGGTGAAAACATAACCACTGTCCCCCATTGGTGGCGGATATAAAAATGTGCACACAACAAGAACATTGGACAACCCAAGGTGCAGGTTTCACCAACGTAAACATTTGAAAGCAGCGGTTGAGCAGGAAGCCTCAAAATCAAAACAATGTACCTTATCCTTGAACAGTCCAAGGAGTAAGTCAACTTGAGCTCCTTCACGAGCCGTGGACATTTAGTCATAAAAAAATTATTATTACGACATTACATGCCCAATCGTGACTCTTACCTGTGACGACCATGTGCAGCCAGTCACTTAAATGCTGATGTGTTCTTATCTAGCCAAAGGGAAATTAAATAAAAACAGTGGCCTCAAAGCAACTGGACTGAACTTTCCAAAATAGCTGCGACATGTACAATATTTTTTTTTATACCTCTTCTCCATAAAATTATTGGAGTTACAATTGGCAGCACGCCCCCGCTGTTCGACCGCAGCAAGCGACACTTTATTTTCTCCTCTTTTTAGCTGTTATGGAACTTGTCCACGTCTCCATATCTCCTCTCTGTCTCTATCTCTCTGTCTTTCTCCCTGTCCCTGTCTCTCTCTCTCTTTCTCTCTATTATCCTCCATAAACAGACTAAATCCCACGGCAGGTGGTTAAATACCCAGGTGGTGGTTTATCATGCACCCGATGCCATTTGCTGAAACAACACCCAAAAGGAGACTTCTTCGGGCTGCACATAATCTTAAACAGAGCCTTTTCTTTTCAGGCATAACTTTTCAGAGTTAATTTGCATACAGCTGTGCCCATCACTCAATGGTGAGTGTGCCTCACAAAACACTTGAACTAGCGCAGCTGAACTATCCAAAGCTTGAACAACCACGCACAAAAGAATGTAGAACGAGAGTTCTTGTCAAAATACAAAAGACGGTTTTTGTTGCTGCTGGTGTATTCATATCCCACAAGATATGGTAATGAGTTTGAACTTGGGCAGTTTAACTCATTTATCACTTTACCAAGGGCAATAGATTGCAATATTCACTAAATCAGTTCCAACAGGAAGGTAGAACTTCAATGAGATAAGGTATATGGTTGTATTTTTGTTATAAATGAAATATTTTTTTATTTTTACAAAATGCCCTTTGTGAATTCTGGTCAATTGCCCACCTCCTTTTTCTGATATATTTCGATTTAATAAAGATGCTCACTCTTATCCCATAAGATGGTCCATAAAATGTCACCTCTCAAATCCAAAAACAGTGATGGCCCGTAAGTCTATGAGACACTCTGGTCCCGACATTTGGAATTCTCGACCCGCTGATATTCCTTCCTCTTAAGTTCAAAACTTGAGTTCAATGGACTCCTATAAAAAAAATCTGTGAATTTTGTTTTTTTTTGAATGACAACAGCTGACTCATTAATTACCTGCTTCTTGCCTGTTAATTGCTGTCGTGTGTAGTTTATGACAACTCTGTTTCTCGCAACTATCAGGGATGCCTCTTTGTAGTGGTTGTACCCCCACCCCCCCAAGATAAGTCGGGGGGGGGGAAGGAGAAATCATCCCCACTCTTCTTTGCTGCCCGAATGTGTCAGGGCAGCGCGGCCACGGTCAGAGTGTCTCTGTCTCTGTCTCTGTCTCTGTCTCTCTCTCTGTCTCTCTCTCTCTGTCTCTGTCTCTGTCTCTCTCTCTCTGTCTCTCTCTCTATCTCTATCTCGTCGCCCAAGATTCACAAATGCAGGGCACACCATCTTGGATGTGGGGGATCCTTGGGTCGCTCCTGGGAGATTGGTCGACTATCTCCATGTCGCGGGCCTGTTCGAGAGAACTCTCTGGTGCTTTACAACAGAAACTACTTTCTATTTAAATGTCAAATCGACCGTGACTTCGTACCAAAGAAGAAATTGCCTTCGGTGGATAACGAAGAAAGTTCCATCATCATGTAAACAATTGCATACTTTGACACCGCAGGGAGGTAAATTTTCTATCAGATATTGTGGGCCAAAATGATGACATGAGGACTTTCTCTTCTTGCTTTGCTTTTGTTTCTTTTCTATCTTGCATTATGCAGTTTCTTTTATAAAATTCCCTTTATTTTAAAAGGGCTGGCCAATCCTTCAAGCTATCGCTTATTTTGACAGCTCTTCTGTATGATTACGAATTGGTTGTTGTAAAAATGTTTGTGATCAACTTTGTTGTGAAATAATCAAGTGCACAAATCGATCAACCACGCGATTTCAATGTCATGAATCGAACGAGCAAATCCAATGGCAGTTTTCTCAATTATTTTGGTGATAAAACAAAGTGGCAAAACTCAAACCTACAAACACAACTAATCTTTAAAATCCTTCAATCCAAAGAGACCGTCCCCTTCGCACGACCCACTCTCGATATTACAGTAAACTTGGCATCGCCAAAAGTTATTCATTTTAAAATTAATCCCCAATGGCCTTGGTTTCCCAACAACTCGACACAAAGACGAACAAACAAAAAGCCTGTTCAAACATGAGCTGATCGCTTTTAAACACAAACACGACTGTCTTTTTGAATGATCAGAAGAAAAATAAAATATCCACGTAGCGAGTAATAAAAATGACCCCGTCGATTCGCTCTGGAACGGATGCTGGAGCGACTTGGTAATAATAAGTGAATGAAAATGCAGGTAGGCCGAAGCTAATATGGCTAAGGGGAAAAAAAAAATTGGAAATAAATAATTGCACATGTGCACATAGGCCAAATAAAAAAAAAATAAAAACTTTAACCCTAAAACAGCCCCAGCTGCTATTGGCAAGAGATCAGAGGGAAGAGAAAATAATGTTTATTTTAAAATTTTTGCTTCAACTTCACATCAAACAATGATGAGACAAAGGTCAGGATGAAAAGTCCATTACACCTGAAGTACGTGCATGGTAGGAGAGGAAATTAAAGTATTTATACAATCATCGACTGTCGTGATGCCGTGAACCGAAAGCGTATTTAGTTTGCACGGACTTCACTGCGACCTCGATGTTCTCACTTTACATAATATGTGCCAGTCTCATTAATCTCCCCCCACTTCCACTTCCCCCAACACCATCCCTTCCCCTTTCAATGTTGCTCCTTCACCGAGTTTCTTTTGCAGGTGCCAAAGCTCGACCTTGCATTTGCCAGTAACAAAATGTATACAGTATTTGGTAAACGTCCCTTTATAAATCACCATGAATAAAAGAAGACTGTAAAATGCTGTTTAATAAATAATACCATTCCTTTCGCACCGGAAAGGCGCATCGGGCTTCCAAGGCAGGTTCATTGGCAAGGAGTGCAGTCCTGGATGGGTCGCCTCTCCGACACGTTACCCTGAACGGTTATTACCCCAGTACACTGGTACTCATTTCGCTGACCTCGGAAGGATGACAGGCTGACTCAACCCCACCTGGTATTCACATTCAACGACCGACAGGGGTCTCAAACTCAGGACCCTTAGGCACCAAGTCGGCCACCTTAACCGCTAAGCCAGCACTAAGCAAAACGGTGTAAATACCACTTTTTTAAGGTACAAGTAATACATTGAGGAACTTTTGACAGGACTGCATGATAGTAACACTGAATAGGAGTTTGTATATTGCATTTAAACTAATTTAATCGCTGAGTTTTCAGATCACCCGTAATAGCCGCTCCCTCAAGGAGCAAAATATGGTGTCAGTGAATCACATGCACGATGTCATGTCTACAGGTGAAAACTGCAAGTGGTATGATCAATTTCACTGGCAATTAGCATGACCACAGGACGGAGACAAGACAAGATGTTGTTTTCGACAAAAGGGCTGGTTATATTAAAAAGGTACCAACAAAGCAACAAAAAATATGGATATCCACCCGAATCAAAAGGACTCTCTTTTTTTTCTTTCTTTTTTTCTCCACAATTGACCATTTCCCCAACCTCAATACCAACTCCCTCCAGCAGAGGTCAGTGGTTAAACAACTTGCACTATTCCACACATAGCCTGGTGTTGGCTTAACGGTTAAGGTGGCTGGCTTAAGACCTTAGGGTCCTGAGTTCGAGCCCCTGTCGTGTCGTTGAATTAATACCAGGTGGGGTTGATTCAGCCTGTCATCCTTCTGAGGTCGGCAAAATGAGTAACAGCTCGCTGGGATGATCGAGCCATCCGGGTATCCTGCGTCGGAGTGGCGACACATCCAGGATCGTGCCCAATAACCAAGGAGACTGCTTTTACAGCACCGACGCTCTGTACAGAGTTTGGTCCCAATGGATTGGATTACTGGGGTAACAAACCATTCGAGTATCCTGCTTCGGAGTGGCAACCCACCCAGGTCTGTACTCCTCAGCCAAATGAAACTTCTTTGGCAGCCCAATGCACCTCACGGCATGACAGGGATATTGTAATTATTATTATTACTATTCCACTTGTACAGGTGAAAATTGTGTCGCCACCACACCCTCACACAGGGGCTGTGGGACAGGGGGAGTGGGTGGGGAAGAGGAGAAGATTTATTTCATGCCCATGACTGACTCAGGTACCCCAAGCACATATGGGAGATTTTGTGGAGGTCGGCCAAGCAGTTTTCAATTCAACAAGGTTCAGACATACGTAATACCCACAGAGAATTGCCAGATTTTTGTGTGACTAAATCAATACACACTCCCTTTGGGAGTGAAATATGGTGTCAGTGCCCTCTCCCATGGGCAGGGATTGGTGGTTAAAACACTTGCACCAATCCACAGGCCCCAGTGAAAATCGCAAGTCGTCTTCCAAGACTGGCCCAGCTGTTTTCCATGATATAATGATCAGATATACACACGTGGAGAGAATTCCATCTTTTTTATTGAGTTAAAAACGCCCGTTCCCAGCTCCCCCCAAGAGTGGTTTTGGTGGGGGTTGGGGAGGGGGAAGAGGGGATGGTGGGAGAAATAAATTTTGTGCCATGGCTTGTAACCCCCCTTCTCTCTAGCAGGGGTCAGTAAACCACTTGCAAAAGGTGAAAATTGTAAATTGTCTAACTTTTATTAAGAGCTATTAACAAATTTCGGATATTGTATGGGTGGATTTTAACGATCTATTTTGGCTTTAAAACACTTAAGACGCGATCCTTCAGCGAGGCTGAACAGCTTACATTTTGTATCCCACTGAGAGGCCAGATCTTCATCGAGACCTGAACCAAAATGTAATCAGCTTGTTCTTGTCACCTACCCAACTCATCCACCAAGTTCTATCGATCCGACCACAGCTTTTTGAAATATCGTGCAATGCATCATTTTTGGCCCGAAATGTCAATTGTGAAGAATCACTTTAAAATTTTAAAATTCTCGGATCCAGATCCGGATCTTCACCAAAATCGAATCACTTCGTCCTTGTCACACACCCAACCTGTCCACGAAATTGCGTCCGGATCCATCCATAAATTTTTGAGATATCCTGCTCACAGACAGACAGACAGACAAACAGGGGTGGACTACAACGGCACTCGGTCGAGCGCATACCTCTGCCAGGCTGAACCCTTTACATTTTTGTATCCCACTGATAGGCCAGCTCTGGATCTGGACCTGAACCAAAATGTAATCGGCTTGTTATGATCACCTACCCAAGTTATCCACCAAGTTTGGTCCGAATCCATGCACAACTTCATGAGATATCGTGCTATATTTCCTTTTTGGCTCTATCTTTCAATGGTGAAGAATCACTTTTTAAAATTTCCAGTTTCTGAATTTGGATCTTCACAAAATTCCAATCAATTTGTCCTTGTCACACACCCAACATGTGCTTGAAATTTCGTCCGAATCCATCCACAACCTTTCGAGATATCCTGCTCACAAACAGACAAAGAAATGGACAAACAGACAGGGGTGAAAACTTTACCTCCATCTACCTTTGGTGGCGGAGGTAATAAACACAACTAATATAATAGGCGAAGCAAATAAGATCGATGCAGAGAACGTGCTTAAATCAAAGAATAACCGCATTCATCTTGGGTCACATCCCGTTAAAATAGTTTCGCAAGCACAAATACTTTGCATGAGGCTGCATGTGCATGTGTAGCCTGAGACACTATGAGAGAATGTCTTCTTAATGGTTGAACACAATCAGAACCTGCGCATGATTCAAACATCTCCTCACACCCTTCCCCTCCCATCCCAAAGGAAAAGTAGTGGTGACTGTCAATTTCAGAAAATTATCACTGCAGGGATGAACAGAAGAGGCAATCACATCCAATGTAATTTTGGGACACTTTTATAAAACACTTTCCAATGACTCCGTGCGGGTAAGTTTTGTGTCATAAATGGTTCTGGTGTTCGGTGACGATAAATAAGGAGGAATGGAGAAATGCCCACATTTTGTCAAGATGATCTCTTCAGCCGATAATAAAATAAAGAAATAAACATTCCTTTTTCTGTGGCTGACCTCTCTTAAAAAAAACAAAAAACTCCCAGATCCCTATCAGACCAAAATGTAAATCAGTCAACCTCAAAATGTAGACGCGACTCGAATGTAACACTTTCTAGTTTCAATAAAACACTGAACAGATGCTGTGCGAAACATACCAGCGAAGAATGCCGTGATGCAAGATTAAGGCCAGGAGCACAGTAACTTGTTCCCATGGCTCCCATCGGGCCATTGTGCGAGGTCGTCACGAGCCCTTCAGCTGGACTGACGGCCAACCCCGGGGCAGGCCCTACTGCATGGTTCCGCATCACGTGAATTGCATCGTCCAATCGGTCGAGCCTTTCCTCCATCCTGCTCTGCTGAAGGATGGAATGAGAACGCACGAGGCAGATAAGTTGGTCAGCAGCAAAGCACAGACACCAGACTCATGTTAAAATAAATAAATAAATGAATAAAAATAACTCAACACCAAAATGATTGCTTTATTTTATGACACTATTTGCAATCAAACTGTAAAGCCCATTCCAAAAGAAAATAATCCCCCCCCCCAATCATGCCCCCACAACCCCCCTCGAGATAAACCATTCTAATCAGCCAAAAAAGGAACAAATTTACAAACAAAAAGCAATTCTCATTTCCATATCAAACTCCAAACATGTGTCACCAAGGACTCACGTTAATGAAAAGAAAGTGCCAGACATGCCACAGGCATTTTGGAAAGAAGGGACCAACAAGCAAGCAAAGCACATCTAAACAAATAAATAAATAATAAGAGTGCTAAACCAAACGAACAGAAAACGACGCAAGGACCAAGAGTGCATGCTTTGCAAAGCCAAATGGTGGTTGCAGGTTCGGCGAGTGGTTAGTAATACCTCACAGGCACCCTTTAGGAAAGACATTGCATCTTGCAAGTGTTCATGGAGATGCTGCTCAATCCGATTTTTCTGAGCAAAACCAGGGTACACGACAGCAAGTGGAGGATGAGAAGGAAGTGGAGGAGGGGGAGGAGGAGGTTGAGGAGGGTTGGGCAAGGAAAGGGAAAGAGCAAGCGGCAAGTCAATGGCATAAGCGCATTTCAACATCACCAAAAACGCCAAACGCATCAATTCCGAGTGAAGGTGTTCACGAATATTAGTAGCGACCGCAGTGTTTTGTACGTGCAACAAAGCAAAAAAAGCAGGCAAAATGAACGAATGAATGAAAGGTGAAATAGATCAATAGAAATTAAGTCGTCAGACACGTGTGTGCGGAATGGATACTTGCATGGGGTATTAAAAAAAAAAAAAACCCCAAAGTAAAAGGACATTTTGGTCTGAATGAGCCCAAAAGGGGAACGATGATGCACACCAATAGGAAGTTTATTTTACGTTTGAAAAGGACGGTGTTCTACAAATCGGTTGCTTGGATAATTAAAGCAAAATCATGAAAGCTTCATTCAACGTTCTATCGTGTACGACTGTACGTATTTTGTGAACCATGCATCTCAGTGTATTGTGGAGCACGGGACTGTGCAACGAGATGATCTGGACAATGAAGAGAAAGCGGTGAAGGGGGAGGTTGGGGTTGGGGGGTACGTAGTAGGAATGCATAAGGGAAGCAAGCTGCGCACGTTGTACGCACCAGAGTGTGGAGCGAGTTCTCGTAGCCCGGGGATGGAGGGTCTTGACTTGAGGATCTCTGCCATTGTGCGGCTGCCACTGTTGAAACGAGAGCACAATTTACGCAACATAAAGACGAACGTCCTCAAAAAACTGATCATCGTGGTGGAAAACACAAACTAAAAGGATGTTCTACTGCCAGGTATCTCAGACCTTGTAAGGAAACACATTAAAACTTTGACAGCCATGTTATTGCAGTAAACAAAAGGACTGCATGGCAGATATAACGGATGACATTGACCCCTCTTATTTATTTTCTTGGCATCATAAATGATTGGACGTCTCACCTTATTGTGCATTGACAACTCAATACCTTCGATACACTGATTATTTAAAAAAAATTAATTAAATGGTCAGTCACGGACCCACTCGTGAGACATTTCCTCCCCCCCCACCCCCCCCGGAGGTGTGTGTGAGGTTTCAGCTTTCAATGCTATAGAATCCCTGACATGATAAATATTGAGCTATTTGGGGGTATCACATCATTCATGATGTCATTTACTATCAAATTGCTCGTTTCAAAAACTTCACGACGAAGGCCAGTGAAAAATTACATCTACGCACAACCAGTTTACTGAGAAAGAGAAGAAGAACACAAAACAATTTGGGACATCAGTTTTGTGATGACGTCATTCACAATGCAGCCTGTGAAGAATAACTACTCATTTCGCTCGTCAATGATGGAGTCAACGAGCTGTTAAGACCATAACAATGTCCTTCAATCAGTCAGTTAGGCAGTCAATCAGGCATTCAGATAATCAGGCATTCAATCAGGCATTCAGCTAGTTGGGCATTCAATCAGGCATTCAATCAGGCATTCAGCTCGTCAGGCATTCAATCAAGCAGTCAGGCATTCAGCTCGTCAGGCATTTAATCAGGCATTCAGCTAGTCGGGCATTCAATCAGGCATTCAGCTAGTCGGCCATTCAATCAAGCAGTCAGGCATTCAGCTAGTCGGGCATTCAATCAGGTATTCAGCTAGTCGGGCATTCAATCAAGCAGTCAGGCATTCAGCTAGTCGGGCATTCAATCAGGCATTCAATCAAGCAGTCAGGCATTCAGCTAGTCGGGCATTCAATCAGGCATTCAATCAAGCAGTCAGGCATTCAGCTAGTCGGGCATTCAATCAAGCAGTCAGGCATTCAGCTAGTCGGGCATTCAATCAAGCAGTCAGGCATTCAGCTAGTCGGGCATTCAATCAGGCATTCAGCTAGTCGGGCATTCAATCAGGCATTCAGCTAGTCAGCCAATCAGGCAGTCAGGCATTCAGCTAGTCGGGCAGCCAATCAGGCAGTCAGGCATTCCGCTAGTTGGGCATTCAATCAGGCAGTCAGGCATTCCGCTAGTTGGGCATTCAATCTGGCAGTCAGGCATTCAATCGGGTGTTCAGTGAGTCGGGCATTCAATCAGGCATTCACCGAGTCGGGCAGTCAATTGGGCGTTCAGTCAGTCAGGCCTTCAATCAAGCAGTCAGACATTCTGTCAGTCAGTCAGACATCCAGTCAGTCAGACATTGTCGGTCAGACACAGTCAGTCAGGCATTCTTTCAATCAGGCAGTGGGTCTGTTAACATTTTTTTCATTTGTTTCCCTCCTCCGAGGCAGATCAACAGATCATTTTGAAACTCAGCAATCAGCATTATGATTCATGGCGTCGACGCACAATAACTAATGGAGCCGTTTCTTTTTAATTTCCATCCAGGTGGTGAGATAATTAATTTTTAAAATGTAATTACATGGAGATCACGTGCAATGATAACGAGCTAACAAGCAGTTTGAGATGCACTCAAGCGACTCGTTTTCTCCAGATTTAAATTAAATTCTTGATAGCAGATGAGTTATATCAAAAGATGGGCATTGATGGGTCGGTACATGATTCATTGGATGCACTTTATGAGAACTTGAAACACTCCAAGGGATGGACGTGGAAACCGTTTTCAGGTCCTGATTTGAACTCGCCAAGAACCGAGCACATCAGCTCGGAACACAACTCACTCACTCCATGGATGTGATACACACTACGATGATCATCATCCGCACGTCCCCCCCTCCCCCTCAATTTCTCTGCACCAAACGCCGTGAGAATCGTTTAGGCCACCGATAGTCAATTACTAGGTTATCGTGGCAAACTCCCGTGTTATGCGACAAATTATTTTGCAATAAAGTGTTGTCATTTCAAAACTACTCCTACTACGACTGCTCCCATATTTTTTTCTGAAACTGCAAAATGACTTGATGATGATGAGATGTGATGATTCAAAACATCACCGGACAAAAACTAATGGAACCGTTTTCATCAATTCAGGAGCCGCTCATCCTCCATAGTTTTCACTGTGTGAATACAACGTGTTATCGCAGGCCTTTCAGGCCCATGTCCCCCTAATTTTCCAACAAATCAAACTGAAAATCAACTGTAACACCTAATACATCCTGAGCACGACCGCCCTCCATCGGGAGATGAGCGTCTGTCCCACTTGGGACTATTCAGTTTACAGTTACACAGTGTCGAGGCTTGTGGAGGAGCGAGAAAACAATACGGTCCAGGACGTGACGTAACAAGGAGAACCGTACAAAAAAAAGAGAGGGGGAAGTGGGGGAGGGGTGTGACACACCAACGACAGGGTTGAGGGACAAAAAAAAAACCGAGGGAGACTTGGAGCGATGACTGATGTGGGGAAGAATGAAGATTAGGGGAGGACACGTGGGATGGACACGATGGATACAACGACAAACTCTCAATCACAAGTGGAAGGAACGAGAACTATTCAACATCACGACGTCCGGTGTGCTTCCGCCCACATTATTACAACATTATACAAACTTGTACCAAGTTTGACTTGGATCCCTTCGGCTATTCTTAAGTTATCGCGGAAACAAAAACCTATCACGGACGGACGGACAGACAACCCGGAAACATTATGCCTCCGGCGACTTCGTCAGTGGAGGCATAAAAGAAAGAACCCGGGAAAGAGGTGGGCTTGGGGAGAATTAACAGGGATAGAAAAGGTCATGGTTTTGGATGTGGGATGACCTCAGACGGTGATGAACAGCTGTCTTGAAGACCTGGAGGGATGAATGAGTTTGAAAAGACTGAGGAAATTGGTTCCACATGTGAGGATAAAAGAGGAACAAATGAGCGGAGGTGAGCAATGATTCTGGATTTTGGGAGTTTCACCAGAAAACGGTTGCTGGCAGACTGCATGTACATACCCTGCAGAAACCTGGTGGTGGTTTAACACAGCACGGACAGGGCAGAGGGTACAAATCGAGAAAGGAGATGTGAGAAGACAGAGATCACCGAACTGCCTGCAACGTGAATGTGAAAGGCTCAGAGACGCAGCTTCACCGTGGGAGATTCCGATGATCTTGAAGGCCGCAACTTCCACGGCGTCAAGCTGATCAAGATGTGAGGCAGGAGTGCCAGCCCAGAGGAGAGAGGAGTGCTCCCTCAAGCTGGGGATGAAACCCTTGTGGGTGGATAAAAGTTCAGATGTGCTAAGGAAAGACTTTTCATGATGGAGGATGGATGCCCAGTCGGCGACTAGCTTTGGAGGTCAACTTAGATATGTGGTTTGTCCAAGAAAAATAATGGCTGATAGTGAGGCCCAAAAGTGTGAGTGAGTGAACTTCTTCAAGATTATTGTTAAGGAAGTAGACTTGAGGGTCTGCCTGATGGTCTTTTTCTGAGAGTCAGAGTGAGAATGTGAGATTTGCTTGAATTTAATGACGTATTCCAAGTGTAGGTCCAGCTCGTGATTCTATCAAGGTCTGCAGAGGGGGAAGAGCACTTTTGTGCGACTGGGTAGGGTGGGTACATTCTGTATTTGATGCCAAATCTTGTGGATGCAAGATTTGGAAGCCAACACAGAATTGAGGCATTCAACCTTGTCATGAACGGAGACGGCTGTGGTGCCATTTGAAGAGAGGAAAGGGATGACGAGGGGAGCGTACTCCAGAGACAGACTTGACAAGGCACCACCAGGTTTTTGAGGAAGGAGATGAGTTTGAAAGTTTGGTCTTGAGGTTAGTTAGATGTTCAGTTCCTTTGGCTGCTGCATCAACCTTATTAAAACTGTGTCTCGTCTGTATACCCTCTGTCACATGAGCCTAAATCCTGTACATGACAATAAAAAGGTCTCGGGATGTGTGAAAAATTGGTGAACGCTTAACATTCAACCACATGATGCTCAGGCTACAAGATAATCTTCATAAACATCACCGTCATCATCAACTACCGTCTATCACCTTACTCTTCCACGAGCCTTGATGCTGTAGAACAAAAACATTTTGTAGTTGGCATGTTGTCAGACAGAGTCAACAACTACCCTTAAGAGAAGTCTATCTCATTCCATGATGGAGAAGTCATTTTGAAGAATGATGATGCATGCAAATTCCAACTTCGAATTAAGTAGGGGGGGGAAGAACCAAAAACAGTGTGCATGCTTCATTTGAGCCTATCACCGATTACTGAGAACAACCCCACTGCAGCGATGCCTGACCCAAATCCCACTATTTTGAAACAACCACCAAACATTCCCGTGTAATTGGAGCTTTTAAGCAAAACATGAACAACAAGGCGCAGAGGTCAGTGAAAAAAAAAGAAGCCAGCAAGAAGAAAATAACCTCCCCCCTTCTCAAAGTTCAAAGGCCCCACATTTGACCTTTACATCGTGAGCCTTGTAATTGCGCGGGCCTCCCATTTAACGCTCAAACATGGTTACAATTTGCAGAGCTTTCAGAAAGGCTGAAAGTGCAAATGTGTTTACCTCCGAGTGATGGAAAAAGAATCCTTATTGCACCGGAAGCAAGCGGACCAGAATTATGAATACATTTTCAGCAACGCAACAATATTTCCATTAAAAAGAGATCTTTCGCCACCATTCACTTTGATGGCACCTTCTCGACCCACATTGCAGTCTCTTGGAGGCTACCGAGTTTGTGATCACGTGCAGCACATGGAGGGTGGTTTAGATGGGAGGGTCCGGGGGGGTGATATTGTAGGGGCCGTGCGTGGGTGGTGGGGGGGGGGCTTCGGGTACAAGAACGACTCGTGCAAAAAGGGAAACCGCTTCCCTCGAATTAAGAGCAGACAAGCGTTTTACTATCTCTAGCTGTGCTCTCGAGTTTTCAAAATTTAATCAAAAGCTATTACTATTCCTTGCTCTGACTCATGTTCTGACTGAACAGCTTAATATTTCAGCACCAGGCATGAAATACTCAACCGCTTGCCCATGTGGAGCAACAAATCAAAGTGTGGAAATACAAAATTCCTCATTCTGTATCAGAGCATGAAACATTAATCCGATGCATCGGTCGGACTGCTTTTACTCAACATGGAATACAATTCCTAAACACGAACTCTTTCACTGTAGAAACAACAAAAATGGTGGTTCGGAAGAAACGGTGAAGGGATTCGCACAGAGGAGATCAATTTGTAATACCCACATTCCTTCAAAACACAATGGGGGTGCAAAAGTCAGAAACTTTTCAGGAATTTCTGTCAACAGATATTGGACTTGGAAAGGAGAGGGTCACCCGATGAACCACATTTCACCACGGGGGTGGGGGGAGGGAGGGAGGGAGAGTGTCAATTTTACATGATCGACGACTGGGAGCAGGGAACCGAATACAGTTCAAAAGAACGGGGAGACGAAGTGAGCATCAAAGCACATTTTTCACCAGATGCCAGCACAATCGAGTAGTGGATATCTATCGACTACAGCAAATGTGTAAAAGGACTTCCTTTAAAGGTCAGGTAAGACGAAAGGATGAATAGAGGGGAAACTAACAATAAAATCCGTAACTCCAAACTCCCTTGGAATTTCAAACAAACTCGACATCGTTGGAGACGGGGGAAAAGGCCGGACGAGAAAAGTGTACACCTGGGAACAGTCGATGGGGTAGAACGGAGCAAAAAACAAAAGAATCAGCATCGGCCGAGGCCTGAAACTGCACAGGTTGTGAGTGAGGTTGTAATCATGCTTTTCAATGTGAGAGGGTTTGTATGCCCTGTAAGAGACCAGAGATAAGAAATGTAAAGCAACACCCGAGGACCCACTCAGGCAGGGGGGGGGGAACCTGATATTAGGTTGTAAGAAATGAGACGAGTGGTTCGGACATTGAAGATGAACAAATTGCCTGGTGTGGATAATATTCCTGCAGAGCCGATTTGAAAAGGCAGGCAAAACGGGAATTTGATCGATGGATCAACCTTGTAACCTCATCTGGCACACACGGATGTGACCACGAGACCGGAAGAAATCAATATTCACACCTCTACTGAAGAAAGGCGATATTCAATAATGTAATAAATAAATAAATAAATAAATCACAGAACCAGTGCGCACAATCCGCAAGCTCGGAAAACTTTTCCTTGTTGTGATAAATAATCGATTTAAGCCAAACTTGGAAGGAGAATTATCAAAAAGAGAAAGCAAGATCTGCCAAGGGAAAAGGGACGTGAGATCAAATTCCAAATGTGTTGAGTGAAAGACCTGATGGAGGACGATAAGAAGTTTGACAATTTTTACTCGAGGTTTATGGATTACACTGAAGCGTTCGCTTGTGTTGGTCGCGAGTCACGGAACTTATCAAGGTCAATTGGAGTTCCAGCACATTTGATCTTGAAAATCGATAAGTTGTAAGAAGATCAGTGGCTGTTGACGGTGATGAATGAAAAGGGCGATGGTGAATAGATCAAGATTGGTTGAGGAACCCCGGCAGGATTGCGTCCTATCGGCGAATCCGTTGAATGGGTACGTGGAATACATGACGAGAAAGTCATTGGGTGTTAAAACTAAGGGCATGACAATTAATCCTTTTAAGTTTATTACTATTTGGGATGCAGACAACACAACAATATTCATGAATAATGCAACCAAGATGCAAGCTTTACGAAAGAAAGTTAAACGTGAAGGTGAAATGATGCTGGGCTTCGTATCAATGTCAAGAAGACAAAGCTGATTGTTGGGAAAAAAAAAATCAGAAGATAGAGATACTGACATATGCCTCGATAGATAATCGATTGAGATGGATAGTTTGCAGGTTGAGTAACCATTGTGCACTCGTAACAAATAATGATAGCTGTAGTGATGAAATAAAGAGACAATTAGCCATGGCACAAACATCAATGATGGTGCTTAAGACGATTTGGGCTGACAGGAGCATTAATAAGAAAACAAAGACTAACTTGGTACGAGTGTGCGTGCTTTCAATAGCAACTTATGCTAGTTAGACGTGGTTGTGAAGTAAAGCCGATAGGGAAACATTTAAATGCGTTTGAGATGTGGTGCTGGCAGAGAATGTTAAGAATACCATGGAGTGTGAGAATGATGAACAAAGGTGTGATAGAGAAGGATGGAGTACAAAAAATGTTACTCAACATTGACCATGAATCTATGTTCTGCTATTTTGGATCTGTTACAAGGAAGTAAGGTGACAATTTGGAAATGAGAGCAAAGTCGATGTCATGCCATCGCAAATCCTCATGCCTTTTGTATACATAGTTGACGCTCGTGGAAGAGCTATAATTAGTACCGTGAATGGATCAGGACATAACAGGACAAAAGGAACAGTTGAGAGAGGGGAAAACACCAACAGCAGAGTTGAAGACCAATATGGTGGCAGACTTGGACAAGATGGACACAGAAGGAAACTCTCAGGAGGGAAAACTGGAAATTTGGAAGGAGGAGGAATTGGGTTGGGTTAAGGAGGGTGGAAAAGTTCAATGGTTTTGGAATGGGGATTATCCGAGATGGTGGTGAAGACCTGTCTTGAGATTGAAGAGAACGTGGAAGTTGGTTCCACAGGCAGGGGGAAAGAGGACCGAATGAGTGGAGGTGAGTAGTGATCTTGGATTTAGGCAGTTTAACCAGAAGGAGGTTGATGGTGGAGCGTGTGTCCCCTGCAGAAATCTGGGGAGTGGAGGAGCTGGGGAGTGGGTGGGGGGGTCAAGCTGAACAAGGTGCGAGGCAGGGGAGCCAGCACAGAGAGGAAAGCAGCACTCCATCAAGCTGCGGAGGAAGGCCTTGTTGGTGGACACGAGTTTATGTGTGACAAGAAACGATGGAGGATGCCCAGTCGGCGGCTGGCTTTGGAAGCCAACTTACAGTCGTGGCCAAAAATATTGGCACCCTTGCACTTTTTTTCCAAATAATGCACCATTTATTCCAGAAAATTGTTGAAATAAAAAAAAACCTTTTGGTATCCATGTATGTATTTCTTTGGTTTGCAGTGAAGCAAAACAAAAAAGGCTGAAAAAAAACTACTAAATTTTAGCTTATTCCACACAGAAATCCTAAAATGGCCTGGACAATATTATTGGCACCTTTTAGAAGTTTTGAGAAATAATTCGATTTCAAGCAGGTGATTCTCCTTTACTTTGGAATAGAACTCACCTGTGGTGAGGTGCAGGTGCTTGCAATAGGAAAATCAATCATTCAACCAGTTTGAATCAAGAAAAGGAGTCATTCTGTTGTTCTGTGTCACTGTGTGTCCCACAATGAGCATGGAGAAAAGAAAGAAAACCAGAGAATTGTCTGAGGTCAGACACAAGATTGTAGCCAAGCACAGACAATCTCAAGGCCACAAGTCCATCTCCAGTGATGTTGATGTTCCTGTGTCCACTGTACACAATGTTATCAGGAAGTTTAAGGCCCATGACACTGGAGCCAATCTCTCAGGAATTGGCTGCAAGAGAAAACTTGATCGAATATTGCAGCGAAGGATTGTTTGAATGGTAGAGAAAGCGCCTCAATCAACTGCCAAACAGATTCAAGCTGACCTTCAGCAACAAGGTTCGACAGTTTTAACTCACACCATCCGTCGCCAACTCAATGAAAGGAGGTTCTACGGTAGGAGACCCAGGAGGACCCCGCTGCTGAGTGCTGCGAGAGAGAGATAGAGAGATAGAGAGATAGAGAGATAGAGAGATAGAGAGATAGAGAGATAGAGAGAGAGAGAGAGAGAGAGAGAGAGAGAGAGAGAGAGAGAGAGAGAGAGAGAGAGAGAGAGAGAGAGAGAGAGAGAGAGAGAGAGAGTGAGAGAGAGATAGAGATAGAGATAGAGATAGAGATAGAGATAGAGATATAGAGATATAGAGATATAGAGATATAGAGATATAGAGATATAGAGATATAGAGATAGAGATAGAGATAGAGATAGGGAGAGGCAGACATCAGAAAGCCTGACTGGAGTTTGCCAAAACACACCTGAACAAGCCCACATCCTTCTGGGAGAATGTCCTGTGGACAGATGAGACCAAATTAGAGCTTTGTGGTAAAGCACATCATCTCTATGGTTACAGAAAACAAAACGAAGCCTTCAAAGGAAAGAACACCTTCCCTACAGTGAGACATGGAGGAGGTTCTGTGATGTTTTGGGGTTGCTGAGCTGCCTCTGGCGCTGAGTGCTTTGAATGTGTGTATGACTTCATGAAATCAGGAGATTACCAAGGAATTTTGGAGTTCAATGTTCAACCCAGTGTCAGAAAGCTGGGTCTCCATTGAAGGTCATGGGTCTTGCAGCAGGACAATGACCCCAAACACACTTCAAAAAGCACCCAGGAATGGTTCAAGGCAAAACACTGGACTGTTCTGAAGTGGCCAGCAATGAGTCCAGGTCTAAATCCCATTGAACACCTGTGGGGAGATCTGAAAACAGCAGTTGGGAGAAGGCTCCCTTCAAATCTGTGAGAACTGGAGCAGTTTGCACAAGAAGAGTGGGTCAAACTGCCAGTAGAGAGGTGAAGGAAGCTCGTTCATGGCGATAGGAAACGCTTGACTGCAGATATTTTGTCCAAAGGCTGTGATACCAAATATTAAGTCGAGGGTGTCAATAATTTTGTCAATGCCATTTCTTTTTATTTTCTGATTTAAAAGGATTTATTAAGTTCCGAATCAATAACAAGGGTTCTGTAATATTAACAGTGAAATAAACAATTGTGGAGACCAGATACTTTTTCTCAATTTCGATTTATTTTTAGAGAAAATTGTGAGTCATTTGAAAAAAGTGTGGCGATGCCAATATTTTTGGCCACGAATGTTGATACAAGGTTTACCAATAAAGATCATGGCTGAGAGTGAGACCTAGGAGTTTGAACGACTGAACTTCCTCAAGAGGATTATTAAGAAATTAGATTGTGGGTGTGGTTCCCAGACAGTCCTTTTGGAGAGAGGCAGAGTCCACACCATAAAACCATAAAAATAATTTAAAGGTTTTTTATTTTTCACCAAAATCTGAGGTTTTCACCTGGGAACATGAAGGTCAGTTGACCCTGGAATGACCTTAATTTTTTTTAAGGACCAAACCATGAGACATCAGTGTACTTTTTTGCGTAAACCAGAAGGCCAATTGGAGACAATGAACAAATCGACAAAGCATTTAGAATATGAATCTGGAATTCATGCATCCGGATCAGCTCTGGTTCAGACAGGAATGCTAAAAAGGCAAAACAAAATCATCAGAAACCTCCAAAAACAAGACAGCTGCCTCCAGAGAAATTTCTGGAAAATTCAGTCAAGTCACATCAATAATTTAATGCTCTACATTTTCATACAACGTTAGGAAATGAAATTTTCTATAATGATCAAATCTAGTGCTGTTGCTTTTGAAAGTTACGTTTCCCTTCGCGACGCACTTTTAAAAAGTTGTACTTTCGGTCGGTCTGGGAAAACTTCAGCTCGTACTTCCGTCGACTTTTCATGCAACCAAATGCAAAAACTTCTAAGTGTCAAAGCAGGGAATGGCTCTTGGGACGCATTTCTAACCGACATGGCAGCTGAAATGAAAGACGTTGTTTATAGCGGCAGCGGAAAGAACGGCATGCCCAAAATGCAGTTCCAGCTCATGGATCAAATGCAAATACGATCGTCTAAAGCAGTGAACAACTGCAACATGATTCACCAACTCTGAGAATGTATACGTTTCACACGAACCATCCCGGGGATGTATGTATTCCAGCCAGCAGAATCGGATTGAACATCAAAAGGCCGGAAATTTGCTCGGAAGATTAAAACTAGACACTGCACCCACACATTGGTGCAAAATGAACTTCAAAGTGTACGTGTTAGCTTCGCAGCAACTCAACTGTTTGGAATGACAATGAACAGTCTTTAAGCGCGAGGTGGTGATGAGTGAGGAATGTTAACTCACCGGTGGTAAGAGGTGGTGGGGAATCCACGGGTGTGGATGCATTTGAGGAGAAGCTGTTGTTGGTGTGATCAGGAGAGTATATCTGTGGGTTGGAGGAAGGGTGAAATGGAAAAAAAAAAACACAGATGATAATAGCTGGTTGTCCGACTTCACAAGGATTGTCTATTACCTCTTTATCATCAATAACAAAGGAGGTTTATATTTTTTACAGTAATCTATAGTTCAAAGTGTAACTTCATTTGATTGGGTGGTTGGGGGGAGGGGGGTGGGGGATGAAGGATTTGGAAACCATTTGTATTGTTTGAGTCCAGCATGGAAATGGCATCGCTAAATGTAACAGTGGGACATGTGGCGTGGCGCTACGCAAAGAAACATGGCTCAACCCCGAATCTACACACAAAGGGTCAGGAGGGCACAATAATCACCATGCAAGGAGCCTTAATTGTCTGTAAACTTTACCCCATTTGCAAGTGATGTCCCTCCCCGAAAAACAGCACATGCCCTCCCCACAATGGTACAGCCGTTCAAACAGCGACACGCCACTCTCCATTGTGCACAGGGTCGGCAAGCAGAGCCGAACGTGAGAATGAAGCAAAATTAAACGACTTCATATTCATGATGATGGTAGCAATTGAGAAATGAAGGAAGGACAGTTAGAACTACAACCATGTCAAGTACACTTGGCATGATCAAATGGGACAAAGTTTCCGTAACAAATGCACACAGCTAAACACCTCAAACAAGGAGGATGCCAGTGTAGGCCCATAGAGAATAAATACAAACGCTTCATCAACGTTTAACTAGCCGAGTTCATTTCGGATTGCGTCTTTGCTTCAAAAACAAAACGAGCTTCGACTTGGTGAACCAACGAGGATAGAAAGAAGAAGGAGAAGGAGAAGGAGAGGCAAACGTGCGTCTTTGCATCGACCCGGTATTATCAGAGAAGAATGGTAAAATCATAATCAGTAAACAAATCCAGGAAGCATACAATCCCCCTGTACACCATGCGTCATGCCATCACTAAATTGAAAGATAAAATACCACTTGGGGACAGATCACATATAGTACATCACATGGCATGTGAGTCTGGCACAGCTTATGTTGGGGAAACAGGAGGAAATTTAAAACTAAGGATAAATGAACATACCAGAGCTACGAGGCTGAGAAAGGCCTCACAATCAGCCATAGCACGTCATTGCATAACGTTTTGGTCACAGTTATGATGGAAGCAACACACAAATTCTGGATGTCACACCAAACAAAAACCGCCGACCAATTCTGGAATCTTGGCATGCTGAAGCACAGGATGACAGATTAACAGAAGAAACATTAAAACTTCCCACTCAGTTCTACCCCTTGATCCAGAAGGCAGAAAGTGGTTGGTGCAAACTCCAAAAACGAGGACAGTGTGGACCACAAACAACCCACAACATGCCGAGAACAATGAGCCCAGAGGACACACCAATCACCCTCCCACAGATACGCTCCATCACACAATCTTCACCGAGGCAGACTCGCTCCACCCACATTCCAACCCCGCCCACAACAGGACCACGTGACCACCACCACCACCAAGGAGGACTAACCCGGGCCCAATAACTCGCCAAGTTTTAATGCACAAACTTATTTCACCAAATCACACAGGAAACAGATGCAGAGGGAGCAGACAATCAGTCAAGGATGATTAGCGTAAACAACAGGGAGAAAAGTAATAATTTTGTTTTCCACTCTGAACATCACTGTGTTGGACCGGAAGAGGATTAACACAAGGCACAATAAAGTAGGACCACACAGTCGGTTGTTCACGGGGCTTTCAAGAAGTTTGTGTGTCACAAACGAAATCTCACCTTGAGACTTGATCAGCTCACGATCGTTTGTGCTAAAATAGGCGCGAGTTTGGTCGAGTTTTATCATTTTGAGTGGCTGTGCATTTTAATAATTACAATGGATCATCCAATAGCAAAAACCTATAATATATATATATATATATATATATATATATATATATATATATATATATATATATATATATATATATATATATATATAATGCGAACGCTAATGCCTACATGTAGGTCTTATGTGAAGCCAAATATTTATTCGGAGCAGTTATATTCACAATTGTCATGCCCTCCCTATAAGTTTTCCCTTTGGTAGAAAATGACCAATGGGACTGTTAAAATGATCATCAAATATCGAAAGGTTGGAGCTCATCGGCATCATGGGCCTTTGCAACAGTATAGGCCTCACGCCCCAGGCCTCTATGGTAAGTGCAATTATGGAAACGATCTGAGGCGTATTTCGAACCACGATCGATGTTTTATATCTGCACAAAGGCAGTAAAGATGTTTTTGCTTCAAACGCGGATTACGTTTTATTTTTTTGGGAGTGATAGAGGCAGCCGTCTGTTTCCAATTATTTTCTCTTTAAAAACTCGACCAGAGACCAGACCAGAAAACCCGTCATTGTAAGGGACTCTGTCCGAGTAATTTGGGGGATCTCACGACACTGTGAGAAGCCTCCGTCATTATTTGCTTTTAACGATGTGCATAAAAAGCAAGTCGCTGCAGCAGTTGCCACCGTGCTTCGGTGGAACTTCTCAGCCAGCTATGCGATGTGCGAGTACTCCTTCGCACCTGACATGCAAATGGTGGTTCGAACCCAAGCGATCAATGCACCTGACACGCGGTGCTATCCGTGCGGACACCAATCAATCGTCCCCGATTAAGCCTTTTTGCATAGTTGCCAACATTGAGAGAAGAAAATTTGGGAGGATGGAAAGGACCCATGGATGGAAAGGACCCAACGGAGGGGAGTGGGGGTCTGGGAGGTGTAGGAGAGGGTCTGGGAAATGTGGGGAATGGCTGGGGGTGTAGAGGCAGGTGGGGTGTAGGGGCTGGGGAGGGTGGGGGTGGGGGTCTTGGAGCGGCATGACAGTCTGGGAGGGGGAGGGGCAGGGTCTGAGAAGGGGTATTCCCCTTCTCCAGGTAGGGAAATTTTGTCATCCAATTTGAACCGAGGATTGGTACTTTAATTGTGGAAAATGAATCAAGGAACCAATTTGAACCAAGGACGTGCTGTGATATCGTTGCTGTTAAGAAATGTTTTTTTTGTTTTGTTTTAATTTTTGAGCTCTTTCAGCCAGCGCAACAATAAAAAGCTTCTGTTTTTTTTCTTTTTCTATCGTGTTTTGTTTTATTTTAACCACAGGCTTCCAGCAAGTCACTTTTATAAATGCACAACCTGGTGCAGACTTTACAGGATCAAGATAAAAGGGAATTTTAATTGGCATCGAACCAG
>NC_140964.1:26372442-26459942 GCF_056783735.1 Eptatretus burgeri
CCATCACTTCCCCAGGTCAACGGCGCACACGTACACGGCCATCCACGTGATCTCAAAGAAAACGGGACTCATCGGACCAGGCGCCCTTCTTCCACTGCTCCAAGGTCCAGTTCTGATGCTCGCGTGCCATTGTAGGTGCTTTCGACGGTGGACAGGGGTCATCATGGGCACTCTGACCGGTCTGCGGCTGCACAGCCCCATACGCAGCAGGGTGCAATGCACTGTGGATTGTGACACATTCCTCCCGTGACCACCATTAAAATTTTCTGTGACTTGTGTCACAGTCGACCTTCTGTCGGTTCGGACCAGATAGGATAGCCGCCGTTGCCCTCGGGCATCGATGAGCCTTGGGTGCCCAACACCCTGTCACCGGTTTGTGGTTTGTCCCTCCTCGGACCACTGTCAGTAGGCACCCACCACTGCTGACCGGGAGCACCACACAAGCCTTGCCGTTTCAGAGATGCTCTGACCCAGTCGCCTGGCCATAACAATTTGGCCCTTGTCAAAGTCGCTCAGGTCTTTACTCCTGCCCATTTCTCCTGCATCCAACACATCAACTTCAAGAACTGACTGTTCACTTGCTGCCGAATATATCCCACCTCTTGACAGGTGCCATTGTAACAAGATAATCGATGTTATTCACTTCACCTGTCAGTGGTCATAATGTTTTGGCTCATCAGTGTATATACATACATATATACATACATACATATAGACAGGGTGTCCCAAAAAATGTACCCACATTTTGGCTCCTCATAACTCATTGAATTTTTCATTTTTTTCAGATCAAATTGACCCTAATAATGGCAGAAGTACGACTAGGTGTTTAAGAAAGAAAATTCATCATAAAGTGCTCCTGGAAGCACGAAAACATCATGGAAGTGCAAAGACAATTTAGAAGACATTTTCACAAAGATCCACCAACGCGACGCACCATTGCTCACATCTGAGATAAGTTTGAAACAGATGGAACTGTGCATGACGTCCATAAGGAGCGTTCAGGAAGACCACGGTCATCAACCAACCCCACAAAGGAAAATCAATTGCTGGAAACCCTCTACCGATCCCCACAGAAATCTGTACAACAAATGGCTCTTGAGACAGGAATCCCCAAATCAAGCGCCCATCAAATTTTGAAGCGAATTAATTGGAAAAGTTACATTCCAACATTAATCCACGCTCTAAATGAAGACGATCCTGACCGGAGAGCTGAATTTTGTGAGTGGTATCTGGGCAAATGCGAAGAAGATGCAGCATTTCCATCCAAAATTGTTTGGAGCGATGAGGCCAGCTTCAAGTTAAATGGCTCAATTAACCGACACAATTGCACCTACTGGGCTCCTGAAAATCCGCATGTTACTATGGAACACCATTTAAACTTACCAGGGGTTACAGTGTGGTGTGGGATATCAGCATTGGGCATCCTCGGGCCATTCCTTTTTGACCAAACTGGCACTGGGGATGTTTACTTAGACTTGCTGCAGGAATCCGTTGGTCCACGTGTCGAAGAGATATTTGGTGGCGAAGAGATTTACTTTCAGCAAGATGGAGCACCTCTCCACTTCCATTGTGATGGAAGGGCCTATCTCGAAGCAACTTTTCCAAACAGATGGATTGGGCGAAGAGGTAGTGTTGAATTCCCTGCACGTTCCCCAGACCTCACTCCAATAGACTTCTTTTTTATCGGGATATCTCAAAGATAAGGTTTACGGCTCAAAACCAGCAACAGTCGATGAGCTGAAAGAGGAAATTGAAAGACAATGTCTTGCAGTTCCAAATGAAATGATTCGTAACGCTGTTGAATCCATTGGTCCACGTTATCGGCTGTGTTTGGAACGTGATGGCCGTCAGTTTGAACATTTGTAACCATGCATTTATCCATTTAACCATTAATCTTGTTTCTAAGTCAATAAACAATGCATTTATTATCATTTAAAAAGTGAGTACATTTTTTTGGGACACCCTGTATATATATATATATATATATATATATATATATATATATATATATATATATGTATATATATATATATATGTATATGTATATGTATATATATATATATATATGTATATATATATATATATATATATATATGTATATATATATATGTATATGTATATGTATATGTATATATGTATATATATATATATATATATATATATATATATATATATATATATATATATATACATACATATATATGACATGTACAACATGGTAAGCCTGGTGTTGGCTTAGTGGTTTGGGTGGTGGCTTGGGATCCTCGGGTCCTGAGTTCAATTCCTGTTTTCCACTGAATTAACACCAGGGGGTTGACTCAGCCTGTGATCCTTCCAAGGTTGGCGAAATGAGTACCAGTGTACTGGTCCTGGTGTATGCCCCGATTAGAATAGGTGTACCATATCCCTGTGTGTCGTGAGGTGCGATTAAGGTTGGCGTCAGGAAGGGCATCCGGCCATAAAACATTGCCTCAAGAAGGGAACCATGATTGCATGGAGCTCACAAAAAGCTAACCCCTGCTCAGCAGGAAAAAATGGCTGTAAAAATGGCTGCATGTACAGCATGACACTTGCATGATGTGTGTGTGTGTGTGTGTGTGTGTGTGTGTGTGTGTGTGTGTGTGTGTGTGTGTGTGTGTGTGTGTACATATATGAAATCTATGCACATGACGTAAGGGTCACGTTGCATCTCGGGTCAGTGTTTCTCCTTTCACATATATACTGAAACACAAAAGAAACTTACCACCTTTTAAACCTTCAAATATCAACAATAACACTGCGTGTAGAAAATGTGTGAACTTATTTGTGGACAATAGTGTCCTCACTGTCAGACAAAACGGTCACGGATGGTCACTTGAACCTTCAATGGTCACTTTATAGCACAGCTGTTGAACAGCCGTTTTGACTGTCAGTGATAAGCCAAGAGGTACGGGATGATTTTAATGAGCTGCACGTGATGTCTTGATATTGGCTTTAAAAAGGCCAGTGCAAAATGGGCATTTCAATCAACATGCCAAGATTGTCAAGGGATCAACGGCAGTGTGCCTTGGGCATGCTGCAAGGCGGATTGAGCTACCGTGAGGTGGCACGTCGCCTTGGCTGTTCACACCAGACGATATCGGCCCTGGTGGAGAGAGACACCCTTCACAACTCTGCAGATGACAGACCTCGATCAGGGAGGCCAAGAGTCCCCACTGCAAGGCAGGACAGGCAGATGGTCCTAAGTCAGATGGCTTCAGACATTGAGGACTGAGTGGGACAGAATCCAGCAGCAATCCATGCAAAGACTGGTAGTTGGTATGCGCCGCCGATGCACTGCCTGTATCCAAAACAATAGTGGCCACACACGCTATTGAAAGGGGACTGACATTGCACCCTGTGCTGTTCTGTACTGTAGAACAAACGAATGAGATGGTGTATCTTGGTCAAAAACTTGACATGTCATCAATAAAATGCCAATGTTTCAATTAGCAATTGTTGGTTTGTTTTATTTTGAACTGTAACAATTTTATTACATTTCAAACAAGTGGTAAGTTTCTTTTGCATTTCAGTATATAATAAAATCAATGTCCTTAAACTTCTGCATGAACTGTGAAAAGCAATGCTCCAATGCAGGTCTTCATGCGTTCATTCAATTTGCCTTCCACAATTGTACTACGGTGATGTGCTAAATATTTTCGCTCTGCTATACTTCCCAGAGAAATATCTCCATCCAGAGAGAGAGCTGCTTCAGATTGTGAAAAAGAAAAAGAAACTGTTGTGCTGCCATATGCAGCATGAAAAACAATCTGTCCACGCACAAATTAATCACTTGAAAAGCCTCTGTACAAAGACTATGATGTTCAAACAAATAATGCAGGGACACGATACGACTGGGACCTTTCGACACCAGCAGCTTTAAACCAATGCAACTGCATAGATCCTGGGGGTGGTTGAGGCAAGTGAGCTGCAAACTGTACTGGTGAGTACTAAACAAAAGTGGCCACACTTATGTCCTCTGAGGTTGGGTTGCAGATAAAGTACCAAGTGGTGTTACTGTAAGCCAACATTAGGCCAAAGACCTACCGAAGCCAGCGCCTTTCCAAGAGCATCACCCGTTTGAGAAGGCCCACTTGTGATGGTGCTTCTGGTCGCTGCAAACAAACAAAAAATGTCAAATGTTTTCCTTCGTCAAGGCCAGGATGCCCAAAGTATTATTGTGCAGGCCTTTATTAACCTTGTAACGTGCTCTTTAAAAGGGCAAGCATTTCCGGGACCTAATTTAGACTCACCAATTGTTTATTCAGAAATGATACAACGTCAATTTCACGGACCAAATGATAAACACATCTCTAAAGACTGGGTTTCATACGATGATGTCACAGGGGGAGCAAATGGGATAAATGTTCATTGCGAATCATGTGTTGATATCAGCACTGTTAAGCGCTAGTTCCACTGAAGGGGAGAGATGGTATTACGTAAGAGCAATCTCAAAAGGCTACGCATGAGGAAACCATCAAAGGCATTGATGAATATCAGTTGATCAAAATGTACAGCAACTGCATTGAGAGACAAATGCATCATGCATAAATCCATGTACATGCATCGATATAAAAGTTATTTTTGATGTAAAAAATTATCGAATTACTTTGACGTTGTCACCATATATTCATAAATACACAATATTAGAATGGTCAAACTACCTTTCCTCTTCCAAGTAAAAAAACCCCAAAACAAACAAACAAACAAACAAAAAAAAAAAACGTAGCTATGGCCCTACCAAGCAGCAAAAAAGCAATAAAAAAAAAGTATGGTGAGGAAAAAAGTCAAAATCAATTGCCATTGTTTCGTTTTACCTAATACGGCATCAGTGCCATTCACCGAGGGTGCGCGCGATGAAACTGCGGCATAGTTGGTATCGGGCGGTGGACCCCGATGAAAGGTAGACATCGGAGGAAGGCCTGTGGGAAGCTCATTCGGAGAAGCTGACCTTGTATTGTAGGCCTGCAGAGGACGCGACGCTCATCAGCGGCATCCAAAGCCCAACAAACATGTTCGTGGAGTTCAGCAAGAAAAACTCAAAAACAATTGTTGAATCAAACATCAATGGCAATTTACATTTTCACATATTTCAGCAACGGATAAATAGTGATAAAACAAAACGAAACCAAATGAAAAACAGACTTATTAAAAAAAAAGCTTCCAAAGGTGGATGGAAGTATACTTTCACCCATGTTTGTTTGTCTGTGAGTCGCATATCTCAAAAAGTTATAGACGTTTTCTGACTAAACCTGGTGGACAGGTTGAGTGTGTGATAAGGACGAATTGGTTCGATTTTTGTGAAGATCTAGACCCGGATACGAGAATTAAAAATAATTTTTCGGTGATTCTTCACCATTGAGAGATGGTCCCAAAAGCGACACACAACACGATATCTCAAAAAGTTGTGGATGAGTTGGGTCGGTGACAAGAACAAGCCGATTAGATTTTGGTCCGGATGCAGATGCAATGTTAATCATCACGTCAGGCAGTGGAAAGTGGGATACAAAACGTAAACTGTTTAGTCTGGCGGAGGTATGCACTCTACTGAGTGCCGTTCTCGTTTGTAAAATGTAATGTAAAAGAGGTTGAAACCGTTGGTCATGTGCTCCCTTGTCATATACCTTCACAAATGCAAAGTACCGTGGAAGGTTCGACGGTACCAAAAGCAGGTTTTGATGCGTAAGTAAATGTATCAACGAACAACAACAAAAATCAAATTGGGTTGCGTGTACATGACCTTCTGCTTTGTGACCAAACTCCCCTCAAAAGCATTCCCACAATCCTCATCCTCCCCAACGTGAGGAAACACCCTTTGCACACAGGCATGCTGACGGCCTACCCTCACTTTGTCGTGAATGCATAGACCTGTTAACTTCAAAACAGAAAAATCCCCTTTTCAATATTAAGATGTCAGAAGGAACACAATTAGAACCCAACTGCAAATTTTGGCAGATGGCATCAATAATTCAAAGGGGTAGTTTCTAAAATGACCATCGAGTAATAATCAAGGCAACATCAATGTTAGTCGTTTAATGTTTTTTTTTTCATCAATTCCAAGCGACTCAATGGAAAAGCTACTGTAATGACTCAAGGAAGAGAGTTTCAGCCTGGAGTCATTATGAGTCTTCAGCCACCCGTGCAATGACAATCAAAGCACGGGACATGCAGAAAATGCGAACCTGCTTAAACTGCTACAGTCCAAGTTGTGCTGGACATGCAAAAAAAAAAATGCTATACCACAGTTAGAACAATCAAGACAAACATGGTCCATCTCATTCCAAAGGCTCACGTTACAGTGCCTCATTGCTACGGAGCTTTACGGCCCTAAGGTAATGCTGGGAAGTTCTTGGCGCTCTCCTTGGCTGATCGCCAATGGGACAAAATTCTAAAATAGCTAGTGACATTCAAACTGAGCAAACGCATTACTCACGACAACAGAAGTTTCCCTTTCCACAACATACCGTGATGCAAACATGCATGGAAAAATTACCAAGTGTCGACCCTCGAGGCAGGGCAGAGACTCACCAAGCGGTCATGAACATTCACCCCTCCGTATCCGGGCGCTTGGACCACATGCGTGGCAGAAGGAGCAACCAACCCCCCATAGTTGGAATGGCTTGGCCCATTTGAAGCCGACGGCCACAGGTCTGACGATGGGTGTGACCCATCTGAAGGCAGAAACAAAAAAGACATATCTGTCGTCATCATCCCGTGTTGTGATAAGCGACACTGGCACAGCTATCAGACTGCCGAGTTGATACCTGGATGTGTGTGCACAAGGTAGTTTGTGTGAGCGTGCTGTTGCATTTCACCAGGAATATATACACGTGACATGGGCCACGACGTTGGGCAATTTTTGCAGTAAAGTTTACAGTCTGGAGTACTTCCTCCAGTTGGAAGCCACGACATAATGAATCAATCTTCGAAATGTTTAATTTGTGGCGAGACTTGCCACAAGCACCCATAAACAAGGCGAGAAGTTGGATTATGAACTTAAAGTAACATATGTTAAAGGAAACAAAATGAATCTGCAATGAAATGTAACATCAATGTGAATCATCATGCCAGGCAGGGGAAAATGTTTGAGGTGTGGTCAAGAGAGGGTTCATAAATTCAATACGGGACTTGCTTCAAACTCGTGTTAAATCTCCATGCTCGCAAACTGTTAAGCCACCCTCCAACTCCCCCCCAAAGTAGTACAAAATGTCTCATCCTCGTCACCTTGCATAAAGTAGGTACCCGAGAACATGGCAGCTGGAGGTTTGGCTTGCGTGAAGGCAGGCTCAGAATCCCTGCCGTACTCATCTTGCGATGTGGAAGAGGTGTACACCTGGACACACAGGTACGCGAAAGACCCTTGTTCATCGATGCATAACAACTCAAACATCACATCAAAATCACAGGGAAGTAAAACGCAACCACTGCACCATGGAATCAAAGCAACTACCAATGTCCAGAAACAAAAATGCGTGTATTCCGAGCTCTTCCAAAAGGCTCGACTCTGGATATTAAAAACAATTTTGCTTCAAGAAAAGGTACGTAGAAGGCGGCAGATGGATCGTGGCTTTTCTTTGGACAGTGCTCACCTGAGTTGTGAAGCTCTGTGTTTGTTTCCCATTTATAATCACTCTCCACTTTATGTTATCCAATTTTCCCGAGAAATCCCAAGAGGCTCCAAGAGTAGATAAGGTTAAATTTTCTAATTTAGAGAAGCATGGGAAGATTTTAACCCTTAGTTTGGTCACGGGACATCAACTATTAATTACAGCATCATAAAAGCTCAAAATTCATGGAAAATAGTGTAAAAAAAAAATGAAGAAAACAACAAAACAAAGCCCACTTATAAACAGTGACACCAGGGTGAATTTTGCAGAGCAAACACACTTGCCGTATACCCTAACACATCTTGATGCCATGACCCTCAAAATCAATGAAATTGAACACAATTAAGCTGAATCCCTGGACAGCAGGTCGGTGGACTCTCCATCTTCAATCACCTCCTTTCTGGTCTTGCACAATCTGCACAGTACTTGCTCTGTCTACCTCTCTTCCCTCTCTGACCACTCTCCCCCACCCCCCCCCCACCACCACTCCAGGTTCTGCAGGGCACACACATGTGCCAGTAACCACTTGTGGTCAAACTTCCAAAGGTGGAGGCTCACTGATCACCTCCACTGAATTGTCCTCTTCTCTTTCACTTGTGGAACCAACTTCCTCAATCTGTTTGATCGCATTCTTCCCTCGAGGGCTTCAAAATATCTATTCACAAACACCTCAGGTCTTATCCCACACATACTCATGATCTTATCGACCATCAATAGTTTCCCCAAGCTCACCCCGTTCCTTTTGAGGTTATTGTTCCCCCCCCCCTTTCCCCCATTTTTTTTTGTTCCATTTCCATTGAAACCTCACTTTTGTCCTGACTCTTCTTGCTGTGTTTGAGCTTGTATCCAGCTCGTTCAACCCCTGCATCCTCCCCACCCTCCCCTTGATCTCGTTCTTCCTCCAAGTGTCCTCTGCTGTATCCATCTATGCTACTACTGGTGTGGATTCCCCATTTCCACTATTTTCTTATTGTTTTGTTATATTCTGGTCCATTCTGTGTTCTCACTCTTCCATGAGCCTTGACTTTGATTCCTTGAAGGGTACTTTAAAAAAAAAAGAACAAACAGTTATGAAGAGTTGCCAAACTTGGAGACACCTCTGAAGTATTCAGTTTTGGTCAGGTCAGGTCAGGTATGGGAGCATGTGCCAGAACAGCACGTCGCTGCGTCCACTTTCCACCGGTACTCCAGGGGCCTCCGTCTGGCCATCCCCCAGGCAGATGCCAGGCCCATGCCCATCTCCTTGAGATGATGGTCAACCTGCTGCAACCACGAGGCACGTGGTCGGCCCATTGGCCTCCTCCACTCACGAGACTCCCTCGCTGAGAGAATCTGGTGAGCAGGATCAGCGTCAGGAAAACGAGCCACATGTCCATACAGCCGCAACTGACGCTCACGGACTATGCAGGTAACAAATCTCATCCGAGTCTCTCTCAGCAACCGCTCGTTGGACACAAAATCCGACCAGCGATAGCCAAGGATTCTCCGAAGAGACCTGGTACCAAAGGAATTAAGTCTCCGTCTCAGATCCTTGGTCAGAGTCCAAGTCTCGCATCCAGAGAGCAAGAATGGAAGTACCAAGGACCTGAAGACTCGGACTTTCGTCCTCCCGCACAGGTACTGGCAGCGCCACACCCCATGATCCAGTGAATCCATGACTCCCCAGGCCCGACCCAGACGTCTATTGACCTCTGACTCACAGCCAGCAGAGACATGAATATCACTGCCAAGGGAAGTGAATCTCTCCACGACCTCAACATCCTCACCACAAACAGACACAGACAGGACAGCAGCATCCAAGATGTCACCGAAAGCCTGGATCTTAGTTTTGACCCAAGAAACCCGTAATCCCAGTGGCTCCGACTCCTCATTCAGCACCTCGAGGGCCCCCAAAAAGGATATCGAAAGTCTCCGCAAAGATGACTGCATCATCTGCAAAATCAAGGTCCGAGATCTTGACATTCCCAAACGATGCACCGCAGCTTGATCTCTCCGACATCCTCCCTAAAATCCAGTCCATACAAGTGCTGAAAAGTGTGGGGGCCAGTACACACCCCTGACGAACTCCAGTAACAACGGGAAATAAGTCAGAGATGGTACCACCACACTTCACAGCACTCTCAGTACCAGAGTAGAGTTCAGACATCAGATCGATCAGTTTTGGTGGCACCCCACGAAGACCAAGAATCCTCCAGAGGGCATCCCGATTCACTGAATTGAACGCTTTACAGAGATCAACATAGGCTGCAAGCAGCCCCTGCCGAAACTCTCGTCTGCGTTGGGTGAGGACACGAAGAGCAAGGATACGGTCAATCGTTGACCTCTTTGGTGTAAAGCCTGACTGCTCTGGACGCTGGTACTCAAGCAGATGGTGGCGAACCCTATCAAGAATTATCCGAGCAAAGACCTTGCCCGGCACTGAGAGCAGCGTCACCCCTCGGTAGTTGTTGCAGTCTTGGATGATCACCCTTCCCTTTCCAGAGAGGAACAACAAGGCCCCTCTTCCAATCATTTGGGATGATGCCTGTGTTCCAGGCAGAGCACAAAACTGCATGCAACGACACGAGTGCAGCATTTCCACTAGCCTTGAGAAGTTCAGCATGGATGCCACAGATCCCTGGAGCTTTGCCCCGTTTCAACTGGTTCACCGCAGCCCGTGTTTCCACAAGCGAAGGTGGACCACAGTTGATTCGAGGGTCAGCAACAGGGATTGTAACACCCTTGACATCCAACTCGACAGCTGGGGGATTAGCCTGGTACAACCGCTCAAAGTAACCGGCCCAGCGGGCCTTCACTTCAGATTCCTCTGTCAAGAGCCTACCACTCTCTGCTCTAACTGCAGTGCTCCGAGGGATGGGCTTGGATGAACGCAATGCGCGAATTCCCCTGAAAGCGGGACGAGAATCACCTGTCCACATGTGATGCTCTACCCCCTCACAGATTCCTCGCACATAGGCCTCCTTGTCCACCCTCAGTGCACGTACAGTTTTACGCCTCAGCTCCCTGAACAGCTCAGCTTTGCCATTCAGCCTGACCCTGTGACTCTGGTCAATGGTATCTAGTGTCCCTTGAGAGACAAAATTCTTCTTTGCCCTGCGGTGAGTTCCAAGACATCCACCGGCAACATCAAGGACGGTGGTCTTGAAGGCGCTCCACAACTCTTCAGGACAACCCCAAAGCACCCAGACCCCCCAAGTGTCCACTCAGCCTGTTCACAAACTCCCCAGCTACTCTCTCATCCCTGAGCTTGCCAACATCCAGCCTAGGCTGGGATGGTACCATTCTCCAGGATTTAAGGTGCAGCTTTAGAGTTGCTACAACAAGCCTGTGGTCAGTATTGAGGAACTGTGCACTCCGGTCGGCCCTGCAGTTCTGGATCATCCTCCAACGACCGTCAATGAGGACATGGTCAATCTCCTTTGCCACACCGCCAGCGTTGGAATACCAAGTCCAGCGATGAGCTTGTGGGCACTGAAACCATGAACCAGCCACCCTAAGTCCATGACTTCTTGCAAAGTGAAGGAACTTAGTGCTATTCTGGTTCATAGTTCCTGACCCATGGAGACCAACACACACCTCATAACCATCCCTATCAGTTCCAGTCGATGCATTGAAATCCCCCAAGACTAGAAGTGTATCTCGTCTGGGGCACTGATCAACCAAAGACTCGAGCGTGGCGTCGAATGCATCCTTCACGGTGAGATCACTCGCCTCAGTCGGAGCATAAACAGAGACCAGGGAAATGACACCTAAGGAGTGACGAATCCTTAATCTCATAATACGCTCGTTGACCGGCGTTACCTCAATTATCATTGGGGTCAGCTTATTGGACACAGTGACAGCAACTCATTGGGTATGGTAACCATCAGAGCGACCAGACCAATAGTAGGTGTAACTACCCACCATTATCTCGCCGCAATCCGGTCTCCGAACCTCAGAGAGAGCTGCAATCCCGATGTCCAAACGCTTGAGCTCAGATGATAACAGAGACAGGTGATCATCCTCTCTTAGGGATAGGACATTCCAGGCACCCACCCGAAGGGACCGCCTCAGGTTAACCCAAGGAGACCGCCGTCTGGTGGACGACACCTCAGCACCACTCCGACACACTCTACCGCAATCTGACCCAGGGATGTTACCCCGTGGTTTCCCTCCTCTCATCAAAGATTGGGGGTCCCGAAGGCTTTGCCCCAATCCCGTCATCCGGTGAGCTGCCCTGCGAAGGGAAGTTGTGCAGGAGGTACTCCCACGGAGTGCGTTTTCAGATTTTTTTTGCGTTTTTGTTTTTTGCGGAATGAAGGGTTTTACGGTGGCCGGAGTGCAAATCCTGCCACCAACCTCCTAATAAGAAGTGACCCAACTGCAGGAGGACGTCCGCAGACACAGTTGGGCACTAGATATGGATGGCCGTTGGCTCACAAGGAGCTCCTCCGCCCTTTGACAGGTTTTGTTTTTAATCCTGCTGGGTGTCCATATCCAAACACCCTCCTTACCAGAAAACCTGGTGGGGGAGACGGTTTAGTCGCCGACAACCCGACCATGGAACAGGTTAGTACAGGTTTACATGGTACCTGTAGCAGGTCACAGATCTCACCTGACCTGACACTTTCAGTTTTGGACGTGACATTTTCGGCCAAAATATTGTATATTGATCGATCAACCAGTGCAAAAAAAGATTCAAAAGGTTTAGTTCGTAGTTACCCTGAGAAATGTGACAACTAAAATGTCAACGAGGAATACAAACAGACACAAAACTACGAAAAGGGACAATTCAACAAATCCAGGAACGTCAAATCAAAGTTGAGAAGGATTATGGAAATTATGGAAATTAACATGGCAGCTCTGGGACATCCCGTCTGCTGTTAATTAGGTGTTGGACGTTAAAGATCTCATGTCGTCCTTTGCGAAGAGTAGGCGAGCTAAAGCCGGCACCATGAACAAATTCTAAATTCCTGCCCTAACCCCAGTCGAATGTCAGGCACGGCAAGCCGATTCGTGAAAGACTTGGGCCAAGCTTCCGCCGGCAAACCCCACAAAAGCGTGGGAATAAATTGTGGCCATTAAAGAAGAACTAGAAGAGGATGGCAGCTCTTCGTGTAGTAGATAGTAGAAAAATCGTGCAAATTATGATACAAGCATCAAATTTGGCATTTCTGTACTGCGGGGATTTCTGATCAAATCTGCCCGATTGGCCATTTGAAAATCAAAATTTTGAAAAATTTGAAAAGAAAAAAAAAAAACCCAAAAAACTTTGAAGTCACAGCTGGCTGAAATTCTTGAAGCGCAAGTGAACATCCCAGACAGAGAACCAAGGGGAGATACAGTCATCATTGATGGCTCAGCACTTATCAATGCCCTACCTCCACGTACTTCAAAGATATTTGATGACTATGCTAAAGAAGACATCATCCCAAAAGTGGAATCCTATGGTGCCAGGTACGAGAGGGTAGATGTAGTTTTTGATGTGTACAAGAAGTCAAGTCTGAAGTCAGAAGCAAGGTCGAAAAGGGGGCAAGGAATCAGAAGAAGAGTGACAGGAACCAGTAAGACCCCAAGTAACTGGAGAAGCTTTCTTCGAGATGACAGCAACAAGACTGAGCTGTTTCACTTCCTTGCGGAAAAGATGTGTGAAGCACAGACGACAAGCACAGTCATTGTCACAAAAGGAGAAGATGCCATTAGCAACACAAAGAAGTCACTGGATGCTGTGTCTCCATGTTGTCATGAAGAAGCTGACACTCCAATATTTGTACACGCCAGGGATGCAACGACGGATGGTAGCAAGTCCATTATCATGAAGGCTAATGACACGGACGTACTAGTCAGAGCAATATCTGTACTGCCATCCTTACAGGAAATGGGTCTTGAGAACATGTGGATCACCTTTGGCCAAGGAGCCAAGGCATGATGGATTCCAGTCCATGAGGTAGTTTCTGCAAGAGGGCCTGAGAAAGCTGGAGGGATCCCATACTTCCATGTGTTCACTGGATGTGACGTCGTGTCTGCCTTCTGCGCTAAAGGGAAGAAAACTGCATGGCAGACTTGGAACGTCTTTGATGATGTTTCTGAAACATTCACCAATCTCAGCCAGCATCCAACATTGATTCGTGATCTTGACTTTTTTGAAAAAAAAAATTTTTTTCAAATTTTTCAAAATTTGGATTTTCAAATGGCCAATCAGGCAGATTTGATTAGAATCCCCTGGAGAACAAATGTGTCAAATTTGATGCTTGTATCATCATTTGCACGATTCCTCTCAAAAATTGCTGTTATCTGCCCCACTATCTGGAGATGTTTCCTTCGGTTCGCTTTCCCAAGGAGATTGCTTGATGCATGATGGCAACTCATAAAACCAGCAATCACAGGGAGATGAAAACGACAAAATAAGCAACAATTTTATTCATTTCTTTTTCAAAAAAGCACAACACAAAGGAAATGTGAACCAACAATTATTTTGCTTAACGCTGTCGCCACGGTGTTTTTAACAACTGGCAGCGAAGCTTCAAGGCAGTTTAAGTCTGATTTTAATAGTTGTGTTTCATAAATATTTATGGACAGCAGCATAAAAGCACCGAATCCGACAACACAGTGACGTGAGAAACAAATATATGGGGGGGGGGGGGGGACAAAAACAATTATATACTTTTATTACCATCTTTTCTTTTTATTATTATTATTTTTTTTCCATTATGAACCGGAGGTATTCCAATAACATTTCAATAAACCACGTTTTGGGCTTCCATTATTCGTGCCGAGTTAAAATGCAAATCCCATTCAGATGAAAAACTATTACCATACGACGGCGGTTTGGCATTTGCAGCTGAAGCTTTCAAGTCCTGTTGCTATTTTCTGAGGCAATTTGTTCCGGAAAATGACTGCGGCTGCTTTGTTTACAGCACAGTTTGTACACGGGGATGGGCGACTTCCAAGTTTAATTCTCACTGTCACACGACAATCTTCTCTCACACCAACGTGACCGTGTGGAGAAGCGAGAACATGGCACCCATTTAATCGATGCCGCAAGCACTGCCTCCCCTTGCTTTCAATATGGCGAGAAGCCCTTGATGTAGCTTTCATCAGGTCAGGTGGTGAAGTATGTAACCGACCCGACAGCACGCAAGCCCTCAGACTTGTCCCCTTACTCAACAGCAACAACGATAAAAAAAGGGCTCACAAGCCAAGCAGCATTGTAGTTGTTGTTACAGTAGCGAATGTATATTAGATTGGGATTAAGTTCCTTATTGAGCCCACAAGTTGCATCACTACTGCAGCAGCAGCAGCAGCAGCACAGTGAGCAAATTGAGAAGAAAGGGGCAAGCAAAGTAATTGCTGGAAATTTTTTGCATGCTCAGGGGGGAATGACATCACACAATGATGTCACTGTAGCTTGGTGATGACACAGGGGAACTCTTTATAGACTGTGACTATAATAGGAACCAAAAATAAACAAACTCTCCCAACAGTATCAGGATGAGAAGTGCCCCCTTGTTGTGATAAGAGGGGTCAAGCCGCACGACTTACAGATATCAGTTTATTTGAATCAAATATTCATATCCTTGGGATGAGGAGCCACGCGGCTTGGAAGAATCCCTCGAGGTGCACCAAATTTTTTATATATATATTTTTAAGCCAGGTTCTCTTCTTATTTCTGATTGATGTCAATGGGAACCCCCCCCCACCCACCACCCAACCCCCCCCCCCAGTCACTGTGCAAAGCTGCTTTGTTGTGACGAGGGGTAAAACGGGAGAAAAATGTTAATTGGTTTTGAAAGGGCGACTCTTGTGACCTCTGTACCCCCTCAAAAGTTCACACATCTGCAGGCAATTAAAATGCGGGAACTGTGGGTGCAGCAGAGTTAACAGGGATGCACAAAGGGGCCTAAATTACAACCGAAATAGGCATGCTGAGGCCCCATCCGTGTGTATGGAGAGGATATTAACTTCACAGGCGCAGCAAAATTCAAAGTCCTGCATGGTGTGATGGCCTCAAAATGGAAAATTAGTGTATTAAACAACAGAATTAGTTTTTTCAAAGTGTATTCGATCCACAAGCACTGTGGATGGGAATGGTAGCGAGGAAGGAATGAGAGGTGGGATAAAAATGTTTTTGATAAATTTGGGCTGACGTTTTTTGATCAATTCTTGCAGGAGGAGAAATTTTATTGGAGCCAACAATCATCAATGTAAAAAAATTGAAAAATCACAGAGTGACACTTGGCAAAATGGAACGGCATTCGGTCGAGCACCTACCTCCGCCAGGCTGAATGGTTTACATTTTGTATTCCACTGATAGGTCGGATCTGAATCTGGACCTTAACCAAAATCGAATCGGCTTGTTCTTGTTACCTAACCAACTCATCCACATAGTTTTGTCATAACTCGTCCACAACTTTTTGAGATATGCGATATCGTTTCAGCCCCATCTCTCAATGGTGAAGAATCACTTAAAATTTAAATAATAATCATGTCTGTATCCGGATTCGGATCTTCACCAAAATTTCGAACCTGTCCACCAAGTTCCGCTGTCCTTGGATCAAGAATTTGAATCTTTTGGTCAACATCCGAATTCTCGAATACGGATCCGGATTCAGATATTCACCAAAAAACGAATCAATTAGTCCTTTTCACATACCCAAACTGTCCACAAAGTTTCTGCGAAATCCCTCCATTACCTTTTGAGATATCGTGCTATATATCGTTGTCAGCCCGATTTCTCAATGGCTATTCACAAACAATATTCACCATTGAAAAAATCTTTTAAACCCTATTGTCCTAAAGACCTCAGTTCACTACCAGCCTCTGTCAAAGCAAATATAATTTATAATGGAAAATGAAGAATTAGTCTTGCTGGTGAAGGCCAATGTCAATCTGCGTCAGCTGACCGGTAGAACGATGGATGAACTGAACAGGACGTTGATCGAGGTATGATAACTACCGTGGGAAGAAAGGAGAAGCTGAGGTTTTGGACATTAATCCCCTCCATTGGAACAAAAGAGGGCGTTTCGGGCATTCACCCTTCGTTGCTGGCGCTTCAGGCGTTTACCCCCTTAGTCGGAGCAAAAACGGGGTTAACACCTTAAATGTCGGCTTCTCGTCGTTTCCAATGGCGGTTGGCAGATCTAGATCCGTGTTCCGTTGATTCCATCCATGACATGATTTATAATGAGAGATGGCTGAGCAAAGACGTTTCAACTTCGATAATAGATAGGATTCTGAATTTTATAGTCATAATTATCGGAAAATATAATGTAGCAGCAGGTGCATAAAACAAGATAAAAGTCATTAACCCTTCAATAAAATTACAGGTTGGATTCATCTTGTCAATTCAGTCAGTGTTTAACAGTTATTCACCAAGCAGGCAAATATAAAATCATTACAAGTAACACAAGATGAGAGCTTTAACAAACGGACAATGAGACAATGCACAACAAATGCATTGAGGGGGGAAGGGTGGAGGGTGGAGGGGGGAGAGAGGAAAAGAAAAAGAAAAAAGAAGAGAGGAAGAAGAGGAGAGGTGGCAAAGTGGAGGCGGGGAGGATGCGGAAAGGTGAGGAGGAGACAAGGAGGAGGATGCAATGAGGGGAAGGAGGTGAGGAGGAAGGGGATGAAATAAAAAGGAAAGGTGAGGAAAGATAGGGTGATTTGTCAGGAGTAATTAAGAAAGGGAAAGATAATGGTATCAATACAAGAGTGAAAGAAGTGAACAGAAGAGGAGGTCAAAAATTCAGCCATCTTTGCTAATGTAGACTCGGTGGTGTAATGGTTAGAGCGTCCGCTCCGAGTCTGGGAGGTTGGTGGTTCAAACCCCGGCCGAGTCAAACCAAAGACTTTTAAAATACCACATGATGCTCCCTTGCTTGACGCTCAGCATTGACAAGGATAGAGAAAAACAAATTCTGGGAAGGCAATGGCAAACCACCCATTATAACCCTTGCCAAGAAACTGCTTCAGCAGCACCGAGGCTCTGTAAGGAGTATGGCACATCAAAATCAAATCAAATTATGTAATAGATCCTTTACATTATGGGGTTGTGTTTTTGACCTGCACAACCTTTATCGATTTACAACACATCAATATTTATGGCAATGGGCTGGCAGGAGAGTTCAGAGGGAGCATACTCGCCTTTGAGACGTCTAGTCTGGTTTTGAGTCACAAAAAGACGAGAAACTGTTGGATTGGCAATTCACATGCAGGGCGCTGCATCAGTGGGTGCGCTATCCTTGGGAAGAACGTTAATCTGGCTGTCCTATATGCTAGCATTCGCTGGTGGTGGTAAAGATCGCACGGCACCTTTTAAAAGAGCAGCCATTGGGTGCTAGTACCCCAGCCAAATTTTAACTTCCTGCCCAAACTAACGTAATGAAGAGCGACAGCAAACCATCAGGTGCATTTCCCTGCAGAGTTTAGGCTGCAGTGGTGTTCTGAAAAGAGAATGGCCATGGATGGAATGGATTGGTCAGAACTATTCGTTTTTGGAGAAAGCCAAAAATCCCTCCACGTTTGGATCCACACCGAATTCTTGGACCAGTATCCATGATGTAAACATTGGACCTGAACGCGTCTTCTCAGAATGTTTCTATTCTCGATGGCAATGCTTCTGTATCGTTCCCACAATTTTCTTATCGTCACGAAGTGTGAACGAGCCGAAAGATATTCAAATGTCCAAACGGATTACTAAAAAGCCATGCAAAAATAAATGACAACAATAAGCTGAAAAGTCAGCTTTCCCATCACTTACTTCGGATGCAATTTATCAGGATTTGCCGAAATGTTTTCACGACATTCCACACGGGAGACTGTTAACTGGAAGTAGATAAGAAATCACTCGAGACGTGAAGGGCTAAGAGAAAGGGGCATTGAAATTGACTGAGCAACTGAAGCAAAAACTCGCAACAAGCAGCAGTTTCTAAAGTTAGTACAACAAATTCGTGCAACACTGGCGATGAACAAGTGCATTCGGTTGTGCCTGATATCGGATAAAACAAGTTCACGGGCGCTAAATGTTGGCAAAAGACCTTTTTTTGGAAGTTCGATTTCAAAATATTGATTGTTGGAGCAAGAGATCAAATGTAAATCAGGGTTTCAATGGTAAAGTAAAAAAAAAAAAAACAACAACCAGTGAATAAATAAAGAACGAAAAATCTGATATGCACCGTTGGAGACGAGCAGATGGACATTTAGCGAACAAAAGGAATCATTGCTATTCCCCCCTTTATTGGAGCCCACTCGGATAAGGTGTGTTTACATTTCACCAAGAATGTTCCATTGCACGGCGGCGATGGCTCAACACGACGCGTAGACGGAGGTTTTACATTTTCGTTTGCCATCCCATGTTGGTGACTACTTCTCAGTTAGCAGTGCTTTTTGCTTGCGAAAGGGGTGGCAGCCAAGCACAAGGTTGACGACATCATCATTCAGGAGGATGAGAGATTCTAAACACTCCATAAATATGGATTTCTTCACTCATCAAGACTGTTGAAACCGATTGGGGTGGTATTTATGAGAAGCAGAAAATAACGTGTGATCAAAACAAGAACAACAACTCACCCGTGGCACAATATAAAAATCGCTTGCCATTTGTGTGCATGAAGAGGAAACCAACTCAAATGACTCAATTGCAGAAGAGTTTTATAAAAGTGAGATCAAACAGAATTACCGTCACCACCGAAGGTGAAGGGGGTTATTGTTTTCACCCCTTTCTGTCTCGTTCAAAGTGTTTTGTTTGACTTCTGCACACTCCTGAACCACTGGAAGGATTGAGTTGAAAACTAGAGGTTGCACTCGGGGTGTGCACTGGTTTTAGGTTGGAGAAAACAAAAAACAAAAAGCATTTAATAGTCCCAGAGGTACAGGGTGTGGGTTGGTTGGATGCTGATTCTCTATCCAAGCGAACCCGTCCTTACGGATGGAATAATTCCCCAGAATTACAGATGGGTTAATTCCCCCAGAATTAGCATTGTCGTATGACGTGTTATACCCAACCCCACTGGGAGTGGTGTTTTGCCATACGTATATACATCGAGAGAATTGGGGTCCTCCCACACCCCAAACCCGTGGGACTATGAATTTTATTTTTTTTATCCACACGAAAACTCCCTGACCACACCAAAAAGTACAACCAGCAGTTTTCAATGAATTCTGTAATATGGTTGAGGAAGGCATTCAAGTCAAACAAACAAACAAACAAACAAAACAAACAAACACAAAAACAAACTAGAAGACACTCGGTGGAGTGCACACCTCCGCCACGTAATGCCTGATCCACGAGAACATCATCTGATCCACTGATCCCAGTACATTTATGAAATATCATGCTATACAGAACAATATCGTTTTTGGCCCTGTCTCTAAATGGTGAAGAATCACAATGAAAATTCAATAATTCTCGTATCCAGATCCGGAGCCGGACCTTCACCAAAATTGAAGCAATTCTTCCTTGTCACACACCTAACGTGTCCTATCCACCAAGTTTCATCCGAATCAGTCAAAATTTTTTTGAGATATCATGCTATATATCGTTTTTGGTCCCATCTCTCAATGGTGAAGAATCACTTAAAAAATTCTAGTAGTTGGATCCGGATCCGGATCTTCTACAAAATCTAATCAGTTCATCTTTATCACACACACACCCAACCTGTCCACAAAATTTTATCCGGATCCGTCCACAACTTTTTGAGATATCCTGTACACAAACAAACAGACAGACAGAAAGGGGGTGAAAACATAACCCCCTTCACCTTCGGTGGCGGAGGTAATAAGACCCCACTCCAAGGGGTAAAATCCAACAAAATCGTCACATCTTTCATGTGTTCCCCAATGTTGAATGCATCTACAAAGTTTCATGAAAAAAAATCATGTTTCAAGATGTGCCCGTAATCGCATTTTTGGTATTTGATCTTTTGACTCTGCACCCAGGGCGCAAGGAGGTGGGGCAAAAAACGATGCTACTCTCGCACCTTCTTGCCATGTGGTGATAATAACTCGCAAGTTTGGTGAATTTCTGCACAACCTTTGAGGAGGAGATAGTGTGAAGGACTGACAGACGGCCGGACGGATGGAGCCATTACAATATCCCCCCGGTTTTTATTTTATTTTAAAGCGAGAGTTCATAGAACACCGAACCCAGTGCAGTTTTGAGAAAAAGGACATGGGAAGGGTCTTTTCAACTCAAGCTTTGTGCTTCCTAACATGATCAATACTTCTGACAAGCCGTCATTTTGTCTGAATGTCGATATCCCCCAACGCTGAGAGTGTGAGTGGAAAATTTGATTGGTCGAGATGGTGTAAAATGGCGTAATATTTTGTCCAAGTACTGCCCAACTGAAGCTTTTGGAAGTGCCAGCAAAGCGATTTGTGTTCTCGTGTTCAAGTGTATAATTCAATTGAAATAAAATAAAGATTTCAAAGGCTGGAGAAAAAAAAAAAAAACCTTTTTCCGGAAGTTTACCGCCATTGATGCACCGTCTTTAAGGCCCTGTCACACCTTGACGTTTTTGCCAGCGTATGCCGACGTATGAAAAATTTGGCGAATACGCTGGCACACGTCGAATATGTTATGGGTAAGTTTTGTATACGTTAAGAGCACGCTGAAGCACGCTGGCGTACGTCGTAGTACGCTGAGCTCATCGACAAATTTTGGCATGCTCAAAATTTTTCGACGTATGCCAGCGTATGACTCGCACGTCCCGTATATGCTGGCCATAAGTTGTAGGCACGTTATGCGATCGTCGACACACGTCGACACACGTTACTTGTAAGTTACTCATAAGTCAAAATACGTCGAGGTAATGTCAAGCATACCTGAAACTTATTTCTAACCTATGAGTAACGTGCTTTGAACTTACGTGTAACGAATCTCCAACGCATATTGGCGTATGTAGACGTATTTGATTGACGTCTTCCGGACGACCACAGAACTTACTGAACGTGTTTTTAACTTACAGCTACCGTGTAATGGCGTATTGGCAGCGTTTAGAGGAATTGGTATATAAAAATGGGGTTCACACAGGAGGAACCCGTCAGTGTTCCAGACTCCATGGTTTTTTTTTGGGTTTTTCTTCGGCATGACGGTGAAGTTGACACTTCGATGTCTAATGCGGTAATGATTTGAATTGCCGAGCGGCAGCCTTTTAATAGGCTACGCCACGCGATCGTCGGCGATACTCTGCCGCGCTATGCATAAGCTAGACTATCGTTGGGCATAGGTTGTGAACGCCGACAACACGCTAAGCATTCGTTGGTATAAGTTATCTATACGTTATCGAAACGTTCTGTGTATGTTACTAATGTTATGCATACGTCCAACTCGTTAATATTTGCCCAAAACTGGAAAAAAAAACATCAACAGTTCAGTGTACGCCAGCGTTTTAGATCAATTTTGCTACGTTGCCATATGCTGGTTAAATTGTCAAGGTGTGACAGGGCCTTTAACAAGGAAATTAGTTATTCGTGCTTCTTCTTTGTGTCCTTTATGCGGTCGCTAAAAACAGCTCGCTTTCCTCTTTGGAATGATTAGCCCATACCCCGCGCAGTGGGAGAAGGAGTTTTGTAATCAGTATTGTATGTGTGTGCGTCTCTTTGCGGGCCATAACTTGCTTTACCATTTGAGCTTTTGTCATCAAATTTTAAACAAAGCTTTATTATGAAAACTAGCAGAGTACGGGTGATCTTGTTCCAAGCATGCAACACGTTCTCCTGATGCATACCTTTATTTGGGCAGTGTATCGACAACTGACAGCTCTGTATACCCCCAAAAAATATTTACCCGGGATACGTGCATGAAGATAAAACATACCTACTGCTGATGAGTCAAAACACCTCACTGCACTGGAAAACGTGGAGACAGGAATACTGTCCTGCAAATGATGGAGACTTGTAATACCCTTCCCCCCCTAGAGGTGGTGCTATATGATACACATTTGCAGAGAAAATTTGTGGCCTTCCCCTCATCCCCCTCCCCACCCCCAGACCACCGGCAAAGATAAAAACATCCTGATCCATCGATTGGGGGCATGCTGATCCTCTGTAGCAAGTCTGGATGAAATTGGCCCAGAACTGTAGGAGTAGCGTGATAAACAAACAAACCTACAAACACCGGTCCATTAATTATCGTAAGGATATGGAGAAGACAAATTAATAATTTGGTTAAAAGGTCAAAGGTCAAGGTCAACATAAAATTGTCAATTTTCATCCACTTGACCTGAAATTTAAAGAATTTGCATGTTGGGGCACTGAATTGGTTCACCAATCAAAACCGAGAATCTGATTGTTTTTAAGATCAAAAGGTCAAAGGTCACATAAAATTGTCAATTTTGATCTGGACTTGAAACTTGAACAGGGTTTGCACATTGGGTCACTGAAGCCTATTTCTTTTGTGGTCAAAAGGTCAAGGTCACCTAAAATCATCAATCGTTTTTTGTTTGTATTTGTGCAGGATATGTCAAAAAGTTATGGACGGATTCGGATGAAATTTGGCAGGCAGGTTGGTTGTGAAAGGATGACGAATTGATTAGATTTTGGTGAAGATCCAGATCTCGATCCGGATCTGTATCTGATAATTTTTCAAGTGATTCTTCACTTCACTTCTTCACCATTGAGAAATTGGGCCAAAAACGGATATATAGCATGATATCTCAAAAAGTTATGGATGGATTCCGCAAAAACTCTGCGGACAGGTTGGGTGTGTGACAAGAACGAATTCAATTTTGGTAAATATTCTAATCTGAATACGGATCCGATAAGTTTTTTTAGTTGTTCTTCACCATTGAGTGATGGGGATGAAAACGATACATAACACGACATCTCAAAAAGTTATGGACGGATTCGGGCAAAACTTGGTGGATACGTTGGGTCTGTGACAAGGAAATATTGATTCGATTTTGGTGAAGATCCGAATACAGATTCGGATATGAGAATTTTTTAATTTTTAAAGTGATTCTTCAGCATCGAGAGATGGGGCCAAAAATGATATATCACATGATATTTAAAAAAATTATCGGGCCCAATATGTTCTATTGGATCAAGCATTGCATGGCGGAGGTATGCGCTCCACCGAGTGCGCTTCTCGTTTTTGTTATTTTCACCATGTTTAGCATATGGAAGAAGAAGTCTGAATATAAAGAGGACGTGGACAGGCTTTGCATTTTCAGATGCTTTGTAGTTTTCAATTTTGTTTGCCAGACAGGCAGACATACGAAACCAATTACCTTACTTCTCTGTACACATGCGTGATTGGGATGAGATTCCGTACAATTTGCCAAATTCAGAGCTAAAGTACTGATAAACTGCAGGTTCGTGTTCCAATTCATGTTCAAATTTAAGTCGTTCCTCGATCATAGACCGACATCTGTATACAAGACAGTGAGAGAGTGAATTAATTGCTTAACCCCGCTTTGCTTTTCGCGCACGGGGTAACAAACACTTCTCGACTTATGGTGTCATGTAAATACGCATGGCATAGGGCCGTTCACGGTGCGAGAGGATAGTACAGCTCGTACTAAAGTAGGCCAATTATGGGAAGTTAACCTTTCCTTAAGGGCAGGTTCTTTGCTAGTTTTGGAAATTCAAAGAGATAGATATTTGGCCATCGTTTATCGATCATTCATTGATGACATCTATTTTGCCAGTGTTGTTACAAGTACAATGCACAGAATAATGTTTATCAAAACCTGATCCTAAATATAATACTGTCGGACCCCACCATTCACGGACATAAAGTGGGTCATATTCGTGGGTCATAAAGTGTGACCTGCTTCGACATTTGCGCTTTGCATAAAAGCAGTTTTATTTTTTTATGTATTTTTAACACTTCAGGACGGGTCTCCTATATTCACCTTGGAAATTGGAAATCACACATCACAGCATTACATAAAAAAAAGGTGCAACAACCTATCCCCTTTACTACAGCCAAATTAGCTTGCTGTACTTATAATCATCAGCAAGTTCGTGGAATCAATCACCGCAGTTGACATTAAATCATTCCTTTTCTCCAACAGCCGAATCTCAGATCATCAATTCGGATTCAGACCTGGTCATTCCACCTTGGACATGCTGCTTCAACGCTCCCAACAATGGTGGAGACCCTCAATTTCAGACATGAGATCAGGGCCATCTCTCTGGACGTACAGTATATCGAGCTTTTGATGCAGGCTCTGGCATCCTGCCTTGCTCTCCAAACTGTCTGCTTATGGAATCCAAGGGCAACTCCACTCTTGGATGACTGACTTCCTCCCTTCTCGTAGTGAACGTGTGGTTCTCAACGGAACCCTTTCTTCTCTTCTCCCTGTCAAGCCTGGAGTACCCCAAGGCGGTGTTCTAGGCCCCTTATCATTCCTAATCTTCATCAATGATCTCATTGACTCTCTGGAAAATCATCTTTATCTCTTTGCTGATGACTCCACTCTCTGCATTGACATCTCTCATCCTTCTGACAGGCAGACAGCAAGCAGTCTCTTCCCTCTACGCAGACCTTGAAAAAAAATAAATCATAAACTGGTCAAACACAATTTTGCTTAGGTATCCATATTGTCTTCCCTTTGCGGTCTCCCTTACCCCTCATCATTACCTGCATCCCTTGTTTGTCCATCCCGTCTACTTCTCCCTCCACCCTGTTGTTGTTTCCCCTTTTCTCCTGCTGTTCCCTTTGTTCTGTTGTGTCCTGATTTGTTCTGTATAATCACTCTTCCATGAGCCTAGACCATGTTTATATATATATATATATATATATATATATATATATATATATATATATATATATATATATATATATATATATATATATATATATATATGTAACAATACCCCGACATTTTGGGATTCGACATTCGTGGCATTTTTCAGGATCGTATCCCCCGTGAATAGCGGGGTCTGATAGTACTACTAATACTTTCACTGAGAGATGACAAAATGTTTGACGAGCCAACAATGTTCTAGTCATGACTGCAAATGTAAAAGAATAAAAAAATTAATGAACAAACAATGTCAACAATCGCATTTTGTTACTTCCAGGTTTAACATCAACTATTACTCTTCTTGATGGACTCAAAACAATTCCTTCACCTTACACTTGCTCCACGAGCTTTCAGCAATCACCAAACATAATCTCCGACGCAGTAGACTACATTGCCTTCAGAAAGTATTCACACTTCTTGACTTCTTCACATTTTGTTGTGTTATAGCCTGAACTTAAAATGGATTACATTTAAAAAAAGTTTTGTCACTGATCTACACCAAGTACCCCATAATGTCATATCAGTGAATTTCTATTTTAAATTTTTTTTATTTTAATTTTTTTAGAAATTTTTACACATCATTTAAAAATGGAAAGCTGAAACATCTTGAGTCAATAAGTATTCACCCCTTTGGCAAAGATCGGAGAAGACTGGAGAAGAGCAGCAGGGGGTTTAGAAGGGTATGGGGACGATGGATGGGATGTTTGCGCTGAGACAGATAGTGGAGAAGAGGCTGGAGGTGCAAGGCGAAATGGCATTGGGACTTATGGACTTGGAGAAGGCCTACAATACTGTCCCGAGAGAGATGGTGATGGCGACATCGAGATGGATGGGAGTGCTGGAAGCAGAAGTCAGGTTGGTGGAAGGATCGTCCAAAGGAAAGCAGGGAAGAGTTTTTGTTGGTCCTGGGATGTCTGAGGAGCAGCATGAACATCGTTTTGAGGCAGGGAAGCTCTCTCAGCCCACTAATGTTTATCATGGTGATGTAGCTGGTAAGTAGGAAGATAAGCTTGAGGGGAAGTATGGGGAGGACGTTGTATGTGGACGATCTGGCTGTTGTGGGGGAGAGTGGGTAGGAGATGTGGGAGATGCAGGAGGTACTGGGGGAGTGGAAGGAGGCGTTTGGAAAGCATGGGCTGAAGATGAGTATGGAGAAGGCTGAGGTGATGTGGGTCGGAGATCAGGCACGGAAATAGGTTTGAAACTCTACCATGTAGTCCAAGGAACTGTCTGCAGAACTCCGGGATATAATTGTGAGGAGGCATCGACCTAGGGAAGGGTATAAAACAATTTCTAGAGTGATGAAAGTCCCCTCGAGCACAGTGAGCTTCATCATTAGGAAATGGAAAGAATATGGAATGACCAGACTCTTCCTGGAGCTGTCTGTGTGACCAAACTGAGCAACCAGGCAAGAAAGACCATGGTTAGGGAGGTGACCAAGAACCCAATGACCACTCTGACAGAACCTTGGCTAAGATGGGAGAACCTGCCAGAAGGGAAACAGTCTCTGCAGCACTTCAAAACTACATGCTTTTTGGGGAGAGTGGCCAGACGGAAGCCATTTCTGAGAAAAAGGCACATGACAGCACGCCTGGAGTTTGCAAAAAGGCACGTGAAAGACTCGGAGAGGATGTGTAAAAAGATTCTGTGGTCTGATGAGATGAAAATTGAACTCTTTGGCCTGAATGCAAAGCACTACATCTGGCAGAAACAGAGCACAGCTCATCACCCATCAAACACCATCCCTACCATGAAACATGGTATTGGCAGTATCATGTGATAGGGATGCTATTCAGCAGCAGGGATTGGGAGGCTTGTAAGGATAGAGGGAACAATGAATTGACCCAAATGCAGGCAAATCCTTGAGGAGAACCTACTTCAGAGTGCAAAAGAACTTCAATTGTGGTGAACATTTATATTCCAACAGGATAATGACTCCCAAGCATACAGCCAAAGCAACACTGGAATGGCTTCAGAACAAGAACATGAAAGTCCTTGAGTGGCCCAGCCAAAGCCCAGACTTGAATCCCATTGAGAATCTGTGGAAAGACTTGAAGATTGCTGTTCACAGACACTCTCTATCCAACTTACCAGAGCTTGAACAAATCTGCAAGGAAGAATGGGAGAAAATCCCCAAATACAGATGTGCAAAGCTGATACAGACATACACAAGAAGACTCGAAGGTGTAATCGCTGCCAAAGGAGCTTCCACAATGTATTGACTCATGGTTGAATACTTGAATAAATTTGATATTTCAGCTTTTCACTTTTAATTAATTTGTAAAAATTTCGAAAAACATGTTTTCACTTTGTCATTACGGGGTATCTTGCGTAGATCGGTGACAAAAGAAATAAATAATTAAGATGTAATCCATTTTAAATTCAGGCTGGAACACAACAAAATGTGAAAAAGTCAAGCGGTGTGAATACTTTCTGAAGGCATTGTATAAGAACCCATGAAAAAGCAGATTATAAGAAAAAGTCATCATTAATGAGATCAATGAATTTAAATATCATCAAGTAATACACTCTGCGGATGATGGATCCTTCGTATTATACTTTATCAGGTTTGAAGTTTAACTTCCCAAATGCACCCTAATTAATGCAGCTGGCCCAGTTACCTTTGTCAACAAAACAACAAAAACTCCTCGTCTTCAGTTTACAGCTTCATCGCCTCAAGTCTGAAACATTGGTGCATGTGATTTGTTCGTGGGTATCTGAAGTGTGATAAAGTTGGCTTCTGTGTTATGAACACAATCGGCAATTTATTTTTCTGTTATCTAAAATGACCTGATAAAATGGAAAGAATATATTGTACACGCATGAAATGTTGAGCATGGCGTACAGTCAGAAACAAACAAACAAACAAACAAACAAGCAAAGAATAGGCAAAAACAGTCCATCAAATGATGCATATCTCATTCCATTGTTTGTCTGTATCCTGGAAAAGTGGAAATCAAATTCAAAACGCCGTCAATTTAATGACAAAGTCTTTGTGTTCTTCTTGTTCTTTCACGAACACAATTATTCCCACCTTCTCATGGGGTTGGCCCTGGTCGAGTTTGGCCCAAATCTCACACAAACGGGCTGACCCGGCCTGATGTTCCACTGAATAGGTGAGGGCAGGGATTTGGAATTTGTTTATCTTGTCGGCAATAGCTCGCCTATTCTTTAAGGACACCGTGGGATCTTTAACATCCACCAACTAATGCTGGCAGAAGAAACGCCCCATCCGACGTCCATCCGAGGGACGGTGCACAGAATGATGTCTTACCCTGCCGACGAAACACCAGGGTGACAATTTACAGCTGGGTCGAGATTCGAGCCCAGGCTAGACAGTTCAGAGTCGGGTATGCTAAAGTCTTGATGTTCGAGTAGAAAATCGGAAAATGCAGGTGTTTGATAGCAAAATGAAACCAGCAAACGGGGGACAGCAGTTGACTTCGAGTTTTTGCAACTGTTCTGGTAATGTTCTGGAAAATTAAAACAATGAAGAAAACATAAAATAAAAACAAATTGGCACCGTGGGTTCGTGGGTAACAGCAAATACGCAAGCGACTCGGTTTGTTCCCAAAGTGGTATTTACCAAAATGGTGGGCAAGGCTACCATCAAATCTGACAATACACCGATTTATTATTTTGGGCAAAAGAACTATTACACATGGGAATCCCGCATTTTGATGTACTTCGTACACGCCTTCAATGATGTATGCTCCCATGATGCAACTCTTTTTACTCACCTCATCTTTCCGCTAGCTCCTCCCAACATTCTTTGCTTCTTCCCACAAATCCTTACTCCTCCCTTTTCTTGCCCGCTTCCCCCATTACCGTCCTTTTCTCATACTTGCTTTTTCATTATCCCACCATCCAGACCCCGACGTGCAAGATGGCTCCTACCCATGACACGTCAAACGGTATCCGCAAACTACGACTTTCAAAATTCAATCTCTTAACAACCACCGAAACGTATCACCGATATATCAAGAATTCAGGAATATGTAAAATAAACGAACAAACAACCTTCATCAATATGAATTACCAAGTGTGGTCAGCTGGTCTTGAGAGTGTTGGAGAAAAACACAAGATTATAGTAAGGATGGCCCAGAGGTGTGTACGCTCGTCCCTAAGCTGTTTGGCCCAGTTAAAATCTCAACCCAGTTATAAACTGTCATCCTGATGTATCGGATGCATGCGAAGCATCACTGTGTGCGCCATCCATCAGATTGACGATAAATAACTTGGTTGTCCTATGTACAAGCATTAGTTGGTGGATGTTAAAGATCCCACAATGTCCTTTGTGAAGAGTAGGTGAGTTATTGCTGGCACCCTGCCCTGACTAACTGTGAGGAAGACATTGGCAAACCCTGTAAAGAGCATGGCATTTAGTCACATTCATGTATGATACATGTCATACCAAGGAGAACACAATCTGATGAAATACAAGAACACTGCGAAATGCAAGTAACTTTTCCAGAGAGAGAGAGAGACAGAGACAGAGACAGAGACAGAGACAGAGACAGAGAGACAGAGAGACAGAGAGACAGAGAGACAGAGAGACAGAGAGACAGAGAGACAGAGAGACAGAGAGACAGAGAGACAGAGAGACAGACAGAGACACAGAGAGAGAGAGAGAGAGAGAGAGAGAGAGAGAGAGAGACACAGAGAGAGAGACACAGAGAGAGAGAGAGAGACAGAGAGAGAGACAGAGACAGAGACAGAGACAGAGACAGAGACAGAGACAGAGACAGAGAGAGACAGACAGAGAGAGAGAGAGAGAGAGAGAGAGAGAGAGAGAGAGTCAGAGACAGAGACAGAGACAGAGACAGAGACAGAGACAGAGACAGAGACAGAGACAGAGACAGAGAGAGAGAGAGAGAGAGAGAGAGAGAGAGAGAGAGAGAGAGAGAGAGCGAGAGAGAGAGAGCGAGAGAGAGAGAGAGAGAGAGAGAGAGAGCGAGCAGAGTTTACAACAGAAATGAACCACATCCAGAACACAAAACAACAACAAAAACAAAACAAGTATCATGGATCGAAAAACAAAAATGAAATCGATTCATGAAACCAAGCGCACGAAGGATGGAAAAAGAAATGATTAAATAAATAAATAAATCAATAAAAGCCTTGAGAAACTCATTTTCATAAAATCAGTTCAAACCGGCAAGATGTGCAATCGAGTTACAGAGTTTGTGAATATACTGCAAGGCACCTTTCCTCCACCACAGAGCACAATCAAGCTGCAAAGTTTAAAACTCGACAACCAATCAACCCACCACGATCCCATCCCCAAACAGATGAGGACGATTAACGTGTGATCGAAAAGAGGGAATGAGGAAGGAAAGAAAAAATCCCAATATCAACAACACCGCAGCATTAGAAGGGACGACGAACAATGAGGCAACGACTAATAATTCCAGGGTATGCTCAGGAGGAGTCAACATCAGTGCACAACGATAAGTAAAGAGGGTAATGGGGGAAAACTCACAGGTTTGCTGTTGTAGTAGTACATTAGAGGGCTCGCCCCCATACCAGGGATGGGGTAAGCGCAGTACATTGCAGTGTCTCTGGAGCCGTGTGGAGACAAGTCAGGACAGCTGCTCCTCTCTGAGTTGTGTTCCCTCCCCCCCGGAGGCACAGCCAGTGCCATTCACAATCCCCCGACACTCTACACGCCCCTTGGCAACACTCCTCCTTCCATACCTCCTCTGTACGCTCATTTCATTCTGACTGCCTTTCCCTTATCCCACCCCCACCCCCTGCACCCCTCTTCATCTTTGCCTCACGACTTCATAAACTACCCAACCCATTTAGTTTCAGCAACACTCCTTCTGCACCCGTGCTGCAACATAGTGATCCACCATTTCCTCTGATCGTTCATCGCTCGACAAGAGAGTAATCTCGACAATTCATTTCAACTCGTATCGTATCCATAAGATCTTCCCTTCGGATCATATATAGTCACTCCATTTACATCACTCCCAATCACCACAATTGGTCCTTCACTGAGTGTCATCAGCAAAAAGAAAACACAAAGTGCATTTTAAGATAGAAAATCCATCTACATGTTACATGTAAAAGATGGCGGTGCGATCGCGTGAATTGAAGAACGGATGAATTTTACAAAACGAGAAGTAAGTAGAAACGAGGAGCTTGAGAGAAGAAGAGAGCCAGGAGTTGATGAAATAAGAAGACATAAAATATTACATTTGCATAACCCTTAATCCACTTTACGGTAAACCGTCTCATTTTACTGTTCAAAGCCGCATCGTCACGACCATTAGGTCTCCAGTCTCTGTCTCTCTCTCATCCTCCCCCAATTCTTGCTCCTCCCTCCCCATCCCCCAAACTTGGGCTTCATCTGGCTCAGCTCTCCACTATTAGGCCAAGCCCTGAGCCTCAGTCTACCCAGAAACATGATACCTTAAATCACAGGTTACCATGACTCGTGGAGAGCAGGACACCGGGAGTTTTCTTGTAACTGCCACAATGGGATTAGAAAATTAAGTCGACAATCGACCAGCGCATCACAGGCCAAGCACTTAGAATATCCAAGAGCTGCCAAACAAACGATTCAGTTTTCCGATCCACTAAAGCAGCACATTGCAAGTATGAGCAGTCTAATTGTACATTTTCTCAACCTTGCACCGCTGCATATGATATCAAAGCAGAAACATACCACAGGAAAGAACAAATCTCTACAAAGCATTACGAAGGGCCACCACTAAAAAAGGGGCTGTATGGGGGTAACGGTCACGCGGATATTCTCAAGTTCACATCAAGAACAGGCCTGGACAGTGCTGCCTGTGCCTTGATGGTTTTAGGAGCAGAACAAAATGTTTTAATAAACCTGCAAGAAAAATAAAAACCCCGAGCACTTAAACCCAAAAGACACCACCAGTGCAATGGTGATGAAAACAAAACAACAACAAAAAAAACAACCTTTCACTAAGGAAGGAAGAAAAGAAACAATGGGTCGAAATAAAAGCAGAAACAGAAATAAGAAAACAAGTAACAACAGAAGTGAAAAAGGAATAAAAGTAGAAATTTAAAAGAACACCTTACCCCCTCTCTCTTGAGAAACAAGGACATGGGCAGGGTCTACGAGCAGCAAAGTTGGTTGGTCACGATGACGTAAAACGCTGAAATATTTGTAAAGTGCTAAAAGGCAATTTGTATTCTACAGTGTTCAAGTACAGTATATAATTAAATTGAAATAAACCAAAGATTTTAAAGGTGATAGAAGAAAAAATTCCGGCAGTTTACCGCCATTGATGCAGTGTCTTATACGCCGCCTTATTTAACATGTTACATTAGCTCTTCTTGCCTGTTGTTTGTATCCTTTATGACATCCTGAAAAACAGTAACTTTCCTATTTGGAATGATTTTCAATTTTGTTTGACTGCCAAACAGGCAGATGGAGTAAAAAAAAAAGACATTACTCCTCTGCACATGGACGATCCTGATGGATTCAGAGCCAAAGGTACTGTTAAACTGCAGGTTCGTTTACCGATTCGTGTTCAAAATATCACATTCAACTGAAATCAAGTTGTTCCTCATTCATAAACTGATGTTTGTAGACAGAAGAACAGACAGACAGAAGTGAACCAATTGCTTAACCCTGCTTTTCGCTTCGTGTGTGTGGGGAAACAACAATAAAAGGGGCAGAAAGAAGCCAGAAGAAAAGCCAAAGCTGGTAAATGTGTCTTCCGGCGCCTGCATATCATTATCATAATGAGTGGATTAATCACAATGAAGTATGAATTCAGACGAAAGAAAACATCAACCCCCCCTTCCTTCCTCCCCCCCCCCCACAAAAACCCATCAATCCATGGAGATATCTCCATAGGGGATTACCATGATCAACCAGCCAAAAGGACTGTGTACAATGGTCTCTTGGATTTCGCAAGTTCATACTGACAACAGCCCTGAACAGTGGTGTTTATTTCTTCAACGGCTTGAACAGCACGACAAAACGGTCAACATGAAACTTTTGAGTCCAGGAAGGAGCAACCCCACCCCGCGCTCTCCCCACAATCCAACTTCAGGCCAAAGGGCACCATGAATGCAGCGGTGTTGAAAACCACCGGCGCATGATCCGTATACCTGCGGCAAAATGCTCAACAGAAATGAGAGACCGATAAACTGCATCAGGAGAGTCAGGTTGAGGGAAGACATGTAAATCACGATAATGTGGCTTTTGTTCTAATTTGATTAAAGAGCTGTTGCCAAGAAAATGGAGGTGTGACGTATAAAGCTAATGACCCGGCCATCTGCCGCCATGCCGAGGCTGCCAAACTCCATTTCATGGCTATTTCTGCAATGCAGGCACGGTGCAGCGAACGCGTACGTGCCGCAGAGGCGCAGCAATTTGTGATGTGAATCATCATGTGAAAAATCGTACATGTCCAACGCTATAGCACGTACCAAACGCATCAGAGAGGGGACAATACTCAAGGTACGAGTTTAACAAATCCGACTGTATTTCACAGTATTGAAAACACACCAGCATAAGAAAAAATAAATAACGGTCATGATAATACTCGTAATTATAAAAAAGAAATAAACAAAAGAGAAAAGTAATTGGAGGTGGAGAAAACCCCCAAAACATTCATTACAAAGTCTTCCTCCCAATGTTAACTTCAACCAGGAAGATGAATGGACCAACAAATGGAGGCAAATATTATTGAGACAACATGTGCATGACTCCAGGGGGCAGCATGTGCCTGGGAAAGTGTAGTTCATAAAGAAAAACAGCCTTTGGTTTCCACCCATGATTACTTACAAACAGATTTTGAAATCGTCCTTCGCAATTCGACCGTAACAAGGCAAGCTTTTATCGTGTGAACAATGGCATTCCCATCAATACCAACACGAAATATCACTTAAACAACTCAAACTAGGGGCAAAGTAGAGCGGTAAATTACGTCTGCAGAAAAGGAAATGGCGGACAACTTCACAAGAAATGACAATTACGACGTCGAGTCATTGTTGAAATATTTCATTTTGTTTTTATATTTGTATTCTGACACGTTCTAAGGCTCGGGGAGGAGCCGTTACGTGCAGATAGACATACACAGTATTGCACAATGCCAGACTTGACTTCAGGCAAAGATAGCGGGTGACCTTGAGAGAAGTGATGTAACTTCCTAGTGCATGGAGACGTCTTATGACGTCGCTTTTCTCACCCCACCCTCCCAACCACCTTTAAACGAGTTGCTAACACATGAAGTTTGTCAGTGCTATATCCTCGAAATGCTGAACGCAAGCAAGGAAGGAGCACGTACCATTATTGAAATCGTTGGAATGAATCGGCTGGGGGTCAAGTTCTATACACCGACCTCCTCGACTCGGAGTAGATGCTCCAACCACATTGCCACTTAAAGGCATTCAACAAAAAATGTATCAAAGTGCAGAAGAAGATGGTGACTTTCCCATAATTTTTGTGGAGATCTCCATGTCTTGCCTTTGGGAGGTTGGGGGTGGGGGTCTCCAATTGGCTGTAAAATGTATATATGATGATAACATGCATTTCAGAGCCAATCAAGAGTCAATGAGGGCAGCTGCCTTCACAGAGATTACAAGGAAATCTACTAAGTTTAATTTTTTTGTATACAATGTCGATGCTCGTATGAGAACTAAAATGTCCTTATAATTAATGTCAAACTACATGGTGTTGTGTACTAATGTCTTTGTCCTGCATGTCATTTTACACACAGCACATGAGTGGGCCTGTTTGTCCATTGGACCAAATTTTCATTGGTCTTCACGGCCTTGTAGCATCTCTGCCCGCTGTATTGCTTGAGCATTAGTTTGCCTTTCACCGAGCCCAGACGAGCTTGGGCCAGGGTGGGGATTACATGTTCGTTATTATTCTTACCAAATGATACCATGACTATTATTGGCGTTAATATTATTAGTATGAATTAATATATGTTTGGTTACAATTTGTTACGTACTTTATAATTAGAATGCCAAGCCATGGAAGGACCGACAGAATTAAGCTGCTTCATACACCTTAACATGGTGTGCGTTTAAAACATGGGAATTCTTCCGGGTTCTCTCTAGTTAATTAGCCTAATCAACTCGGGAGATCATGATGATCATTTTGGTGTATCACATTCGACATCAGAACACTCCAGTGGAACTCCACAAAAAAAAAAAACATGACACACACACACACAGACACACACGTCATCCATTTCTCGTCCAAGCCCCTCCATGGAGTTTTAGATGACTGAAAAGCTTACAATCAAGAATGATCAAATGTAATTCCCCATTTTTATTAAATTCGACTCGAGTTTCCGTTTAAGTGAAGAAAATGCTCAAAATCGCACTTCAAGTTCAAATCACCATTTCTCAGTTGGAGTCAAAGGAAACAACAAACAAAACATAATTATACAACAATAAACCGGTGCACAAGTCTGACCAATCAATGATGCAACGTCGTTTGCTTGACCTCCATGTTAACAAAGGAGCATCTATATATTACATTCATTAAAAAAAGTAGTTTGGGGGGGGGAGGGGGAGGGGGATTTTGAAATTAACTTCATTCTGAGCAAACATAAGCAAATTGACAATGAGTAAAGATATGTGGAACACAAGCGCCCCTTACAGGACAAATCACACGAAAAAGGTCCGAGCAAGTGTTGTTGCTTCCAAGGATGTACTAACAAGTACTTTAAGTGGTCGTTATACATTAAAAGACGTGGACAAAGAGACGACGTATTTCTGCATAACACACATGAAGATGCCTGGCTCACTGATGTTGATCTTCAACGTCGGGAACGCGGTGTGATCATATTGGACGTCGAAATGCACTACCGATAGAAAAACACGACTGCACAACGTCACTTCCAATTCCTGTACAAACAGGAGTCTCATTGTAATGCACAATACATTTTATGGATGGGTCATTGTATCTAGAATGCATTATACAGGGGGACGCCACCGCCTTCCACCCGCAGACACGGTCAACCAATAAAGGCGCCCCCTAGAGTTCAGAGAGTGCAAGAGTGACATACCTCCAAAAAAAGTACACATAATACGGTTTGACCTGCAGTTCCCATTTGGCCACAACAGCAATCAACAAAACTGGTCATAAAACAGTCTTAATTTATTAAGCGCAATGGATTTTGACGATATTGCAAAATACAAACAAAAATAAACATCGCAATATTCCTTATACCGACCGAGTAAAAATTTGTTCATCAAAATAGAGATCATCTACAAAACAGTGATTTTTGTGAAATCAGAAAATGAAATTCGTTATAACCAGTGTTCCCTATAATGGGACTTGCCTGTACAGTACAAATCTGAACACCCCATCTGTGCCAAAAGTTTTTCGAAACCTTCTTCGTGAACACAAAGGGAACAAGAACGGCACTCGGGAGAGAACATACCTACACCAGCCTGAACAGTTTACCTTTTGTATCCCACTGATAGGCCGGATCTGGATCCGGACCTGAACCAACGGACCTGAACGGACCTGAATCGGCTTGTTCTCGTCACCTACCCAACTTATCCACCAAGTTTTGTAATAACCCGTCCACATCTTTTTGAAATATCATGCTATATATCATTTTTGGCCCTCCCTCTCAATGGTGAAGAATCACTTTTTTTGTCTCCAGTCAAGGCTCATGCAAGAACAATCACACTGAACAGATCAGGACGTAATAGACAAAATCGGAACGCAAAACATGCATGCATGGAGAAGGAAACTCCAAGGAGGAAAAAAACAACTGATAAATTCGGAGGATTTTGGGTTAAGGAGGGTAGAAAGGATCATGGTTTTGGATTGGGAATGATTTGAGATGGTGGTGAACAGATGTCTTGAAAATCTGGAGGGAAGAATGGGATTGAAGAGGATGTGGGGGTCGATTCCACAAGCCGGAAAAAAGAGCAACAAAATGAGTAGAGGTGAGCAGTGATCATAAATTTAGGTAGTTTCACCACAAGTGGGTTGATGGGGTGACACTTGGGGGTGAAAAGCATGGAAAGAGCAGAGGGTGTAAGACCAGAAAGGAGGCGGTAGAAGACAGAGATACCACCGACTTGTCTGCGCTGGCAAAGTGATAAGCCCATAGACGGCTTCAGCACGGGAGATTCCAATGATCATGAACTTCATTTAGAAAATTCTAGTTTCCGGAACCTGATCCTGATCAGGATCTTCACCAAAATCGAATCAATGTGTCCCTTTTACATCCAACCTCTCTATCGTTTCGTCCGAATCCTTCCACAAACTTTATGAGATGTCGTGCTCACAGACGAAGACAGACAAACAGACAGACAGGGGTGAAAACATAATTTCCATCCACCTTCGGTGGTGGAGGAAACAACACAAAGAGAACACAGTTTTCCTCTCAATTCACTATGACATGCATCTCAACATGGGAGTTCTTATCTGGGGCATTTTTCCAGCAGGTCGACAGTGCTGACAAAACCTGGCCTTCTCACTCTCAGAAAGGAAATACAATCCATTACCAAAAGTTTTGGGACAGTAATGGAGTATTCAGTTACTCACTCATAACTGTTTATTCTGTTTCTAATAGTGTGTCCCTAACACAGCAATACACACTTTGTAGTAATATCAGGCACAACTATGACACCTTTCCTGTAACAGAGGAAGTGCAATGTCTTCGGTGAATTGCGGAATGGTGCCTCTGACCATCATACAGCGATCCAAAGCCATTCCAGAGCGATTTGATCTGGTTTAAGTTGGCGTTCTGGGTGACCACAAGATTCTCAACGTCGTTCTCGAACTATTTTCGAGTAGCCAGAGATGTATGGTTAGGTGTGATGCCATACCGGTAGATGCGAGAGCTATCACACGTGTATTGCATTAAAGCTGACGATGCAGAATTGCCCAAAATTTCACTGTAAGACTCCATTAGAAAGCAAATGCAGGTTGGCAGCATGTATTTGAACTGTGGGTGTCCCGATACTTTTGGAATGAGAGTGTACATGAACCAGGTCAGAAGTCTCAGTTCTAAAAATGCCTTAAAGTGTACATTATCTGTTTGAACCCAAGAGCTATCCCATTCAAACAGTTATAATGTAAGTTTGCATCGATCCTGTTTCACTTCACCAAAACCTCAAAGCATCATAACCTCTCTCATTTCACAGTTCTATATTTCCATAATCCGACAGAGATTTAGTAAATAATGATGCCAGACACTGCAGCCTGAAGCAGAAGCATCATTTTGGGAAAACGTGATCTTCCTGATGAGGCGAAGCAAAACCAGGTTTGCAGAGGGAAGGGAGTGTCATTTGAACTTTTCAAACGCGTCATTCAGTCAAGTTTGAGGAAATTCAGAACAAGGATTTTCTCTCAACTGGTGAGGGCTCTTTACAACCGACAGAATAGGGGCTGAGAGGATAGCCTGGAGGTACGCACTCTCAGCTCTAAGCTGTCTAGTCTAGGTTTGAATCCCAACCCAACGATAAACTGTCACCCCGGTGTTTCACAGGCAGAGTGATTTATCAATGTGTGTTTAATGTCCCTCCGAGGGGCAGAATAGGCATCACATCTGCCAATATTCTTTGGTGGATGTTAAAGATCCCACGGTGTCTTTCGTGAAGAATCGGCACGCTATCGCCGGAACGATGAACAAATTCCAAATTCCTGCCCTAACCAGTAGAGGGCATTGCATCAGCGGCACAGCCGCACCCTCAGCCAATGATGCTACTTCGCAGCCTTGTGCTACATACGGACAAAGAAAAGGAACCACCAACAACAAAAAAAATTAATGAAAAGGACATCAGACCAAGCACCACCTATTTCTATCAACAACAAATTATCACTCTACAAGAAAGAAAGGTTATATACGACTGTCCATTATCAATAACTGTAGAGTGATGAACTACTGCTCGGTCAACCGGCTTTGAACTGGAAAAAATAAAACATTATCATTTTTTTAGCAAATATAAAATAAGCAACTTCAAAACGGCATTTCAACTGTACCTTACAGATAAAAATTAACGACCACGGCACCTTACCTGACAAAACAGTTGCATTGAAACAGACAGATTTAAAAAAAATGAAATCTTACGACTTGCCAGAGGGGATGCTAAATCATAAAGTAGGAAACACCAGAAGTGACATCATTATCAAGCTTCCTCTGCTTTCTCCACAACTATTTTAGAATCTTCGGGTACAATCGTCGAAGGGTTAAACGAGTCATTATGGAATGCTCCACAAATCAAAATAAGACAGGACCTTGTGTCGACAATATCACACTGATACTCACAGATGAGGGCAGGCCTGGAGGAACTTTTCGCACTTTCTTGCTTTGCACTTCTGAAACGAGAGGGGGATAAGGGACGTGGCACCAAACTCGTCATCAAAAGTGCTACAAAAGGGGAAGAAGCAAAAATTATGAGAAACGAGCAACACTTACATCAAAGTTGAAACAGAATTTTATCATTTCTTGAGAACAACACAAACTGAGGCCATCCCATTTGACAATGGATTTAATTAAAGTATCCAATTCAACATGTCACTAACTGGTGCTGACTATATGCAGTTTGTAGTAGGCCCGTCAAATGCACCGGGCATACGGCCAAGACCTACGAGTGTAGGTTTGCGCACAGCCAAATTACCTTTGAACCCTTTAAATGACAGGTAGCACAATTTACGTCCTGTGATGACCCCACGACTTCTTACTTTCTGGAGGAAACAACCCATCAACAAGTTTGAGCAAACTTGCAAGCCAGCTGTCGGATTTAAGTCTCCGACGCCAATGCAATGCCAGACCGATCGGAAAATGTCCAAGCATCCTGCAAGTGGTTTCGATGCCAGAGGCCTTTTGTTAGTTAATCCAAAACACCATGGAAACCCGGAAACACGGACACACTCTACCCATCACCCACGAGCTTGCGTGCGCCTGCAAGATTTGCAGCAAGGCATTTCTGCCAAATATACAGTCTATAGTTTTCATTAAAGTTATCAGTTTCCACATAGGAAAATGCTTACATAAGAAAATGTGGTGCTTTCAAGGGGAGAGTGAACTCCACGCCCACGTCCCCTAACCACACACCTCCCCACCCCCACGTTGCATCCCCATCGAGTCATAAATTGTGAATAAGGAATGTTGCGGCTCATGCAGGCCGAGTTAGATTATTCTACAAGTCGCCCAGCATGCTTGCACAAGGCAGTGAACAGAGGCCGATGAACATATTCGCTTCATTCAAAGATATTTATTCCAGGATCATTCACAAATTCAGTTCTCGGAGCATTTCAAATAATCGTTGCAGGAAAATGAGTTTAAACCCACAAAATGGAGCCAATGAGTAACAAACCAAACAAGAAAGAAAAAAAAATAGAAAAAGAGAAGCAAAAGAACGATCATTTGGTCCAAGAAAACTATCGAGCATTTCATCAAGGCTGCTGTCTTTTATAGTTTGGAGAAGCAACCGCATTTTCACGTCGCGTATTAACAAACGTTACAAGAAGGATGACATCAGGGGGCGTTCACACAGATGGGTTAGTCCAGAGAAAATCCAAAGTTTCGAGAGCCAAAGTCTGTGTGAAGGCAAGTCAGTACAGCATGTTGAAACTTCAGACGAGTTCATCCATTTGGGACCATTGATTCGTAATATGGAGAACGTTTGTGTGAACATGGCACAAGCATTTTCTCCGGCAAAGCTTGCGATGCGAGGAAGTGCGACTTGCTATCTGAGGACAGAACAAGCCATCTCAGGGCACAGTCGACATCAATTATTGAGCGATTGTTAAAATGCTTCCATAGAAAGGTCGTTGTAAGATGATCATACCCACGAGAAGATAGGTAGCCTGATTCTCCGTTGGCAATGGTACGTCTGAACCAGAAAGGCACATCGACAACAACAAAAAAATGAACGCAACGGTAACATGAATCTCCAGGGTCTACTGATTGCTCTAGTGGAGCACTCACGTGATCCACTGCCACAACGTTACCCCGTTACGCCGACTCGTTTGCTTCCGGGCACCTAACTCATGTTAAATAATTTGATGTGAATGGCAAAACCTCACAGCAGAGCGAAATTCTTGGAAATTAGTACGGACTGGTTCCTTTGGATTAATATGCAGTTTTGTGAAGACGGCCCGAGTTTACTGGTTGCATCATTCACAGGGTGCAGAAATGCCTCCAATGCAATCCTCCAAAGATAAAAACGGTCGTCGAGAAATTGGATCAAGGAGCCAGCATCCATACATTGGCCTACACTTTCAAAAATGTATTGGGTCTCCGATCCACAACAAAGTGCGAGTGAATAGCACAGCCAGCGTACCATCCTATCTGTAGAACAGCTATTTCCTGCATTCAAACCATCAGGATGACTTTTCATAGCCATTAGGACCATATTCGGTCAGGAAATGTACCCAGACTTCTCGGCCACAGCACCATGCCTACTATCTACCAGCTGTCCTCCAATCTCCCTAAACAAATGCAGTGGAAATTTATATAAAAGTTATGGTATCACCGACATCACTTTTCACCAACAAACAAATCGCATTGAAAATCTCTGAGTTGCGAAACAGCATCGACGGCAGTGGAATGTTTCAGTCGTAATGGCTAGGAATTACATGTTTACATTTTTTTTTTTTAATCACACAAACATTGGGAATATATCAGCACTGGGTAAAATAAGCATAAAGGTAATTAATGACGTACTTACATGATGATTGTGTTCCGAGAATGTGATACAAAATGACCCTTGTAAAAAATAAAGTGTGTTCACATGTGCAAAATTGTGACATATAGTCCAGAAATATGGCAGTCGTTTTGAAGTTGGAATATTTACAAATACATTTGATACATAAATTACAATCTTTGCAAAACGGCACATATCATATGTAAGGCCGAAGTTGTAAAGCAACAGAATGGCCGAAAACTAAAATGAGCAACAACACAAAAGCAAAGTCGATGGCACGCCATCGCAAATCCCCACGCTTCCCACCAGAAGCAAAGTTGATAAAACGGCCAAAGGTTACAAAGGAATGACCCAATATCAATTTTTGAGTCTCAATTGTTTTCCCGTTTTGACCCCTGTGATCCTAAGTACCCACCACCTGGGGCATGAACCGGTGGGTCAAATCCAAAAACTCGTGACCTATTTCATGTGCCCCCCCCCCTCCAACACTGATTGCATATACAAAAGGTTTCAATTCTAAGCTGTTTTAAAATGTGCCTTTAATTTCATATTTTGGTATTTGACCTTTTAACTCCACCCCAGGAGGGTGTGGCCAAAATTATATGGCTCTTGCACCTTCTTGCCATGTGGTGATCATAAATACAAAATTTGGTGAATTTCTGCACAACCGTTTCGGATGAGGTAGCGTGACGGACAGACAGACAAAGACAGACACATAGACGGAGCTGATTACAATTTCCCCCCCCCCCCCCAACCATCCCCGTTCTGTATGTTTTTAAGGGTAGGAATTTGGGGTTAGGCTCTTTCCAATTCTATTTTGCTCATATTAAAAGCATTTCAATATGTGATATAAACTGCATTGTGCATATCTTAGCTTCGACACCAATAGAAAGTTTTATTATGGACCCTATCGACATCAAAAAGCAACATATATCAAACAAAGTTTCAAATGGAGCACCTCGCCACCATTAGAGCATTTAAATTGCATCAGATGTGGCAATCAATGTGAATTTTTTGTTTCCAGATGACAGAATATGCCATTCACATTTTTGCCTTCCCCATCTCGACCCCATTTAGAATCCCATGCAGACATGTGCAACTTGCTAGTTAAAGACAAATTATCCAACGGATAAGCTCTCATATTTTAACAAATTGTGCATTTTATGAGAAAAGCATGAAATTTCTAGCATAGTTAGGTCATACCATAATGTTTATTTTCGGATGTGGAGGGAAGTCAGATTTGACCTCTGAGGGGACAGTGACAGGTCAAATCCAAGATGGCTGCGAGTCACCCGGGTCTAATATCACTGAACAACAAAATTTTTTTACTGGAGATGTGTAAAGTGATTTAGACTAATTTGGGTACGCTGATTTCAAAAATCATAACCGTTTTGCTGTATCACGTCAGGATTTTCAGTAACAGAAATATTCCCATTGCCTAGAAGTCAGGATTTCAATGAAATTTACAAAAATTCATTTATTCATTTATTTCATCATGAATGCTTCAAAATTATATAAATTACAGAAAAACTCCACTAGAATGTAATTAAAAATGCTTTAGGCATTTGGCTTTGCGTTTGTGCTGCTCTGTGTCAGTTTCACGATGCAGGAACCAGCAGAAATCGCCCATCATGTTCGGGTTGTGCCGCCCTTGGTAACGCGTCTCCATGAGTGAAATCTCTTGGTGGAATCGCTCGCCGTGCTCGTCCGAGACTGCTCCCAAATTGTCAGGGAAGAAGTTCAGGTGCTGGTGTAGGAAATGGATTTTCAGGGACATCCTGGAGCCAAGTTTCCTGAAGGACTCCAGCAGCTGCTGCACTATTTCTTCATAGTTGTCCGCACGCTCGTTCCCCAAGAAGTTGTCCGTCACAGCTTTGAAGCTCCTCCACGCTGCCAGCTCTTTGGGGTTTAGAGTTGTCGGAAAAGTTTCGTCTTTCATAATCTGTCGGATTTGCGGTCCAACAAAGACACCAGCCTTGATCTTGGCCTCCGACAAGGTGTTGCCAAACTTTTCCTTGAGGTATAAAAACCCACGCCCATTCAGATCCATTGCCCATACAAAACTTTTCATCAAGCCGAGCTTTATGTGGAGTGGTGGAAGGAAAACCTTGGCTGGGTCGACAAGGGCGACATGCTTCACGTTGTGTCGACCAGGTACATGCTCTTTTCGCTCTTCCCAATCTTTCTTCGTCCAGTGATTCTTGTCGTCTCTGCTGTCCCAGAGACAAAGGAAGCACATGTATTTCGTGTAGCCTGACTGCAGCCCTAACAACAGCGCCACCACTTTCAAGTCTCCGCAGATGTGCCAGTTGAAGTCATTGTAATTGATGGAATCAAGCAGCTGCCGCATAGTCTCATAGGTCTCTGTCATGCCGAACGCGTGAGCCAGTGGGACTGATGGTTTCTCGTTGCCATTGTGGAGCAAAACAGCCTTCAAGCTGTTCTTCCCCGAGTCGATGAAGAGGCGCCAGTCTGCAGGATCGTGATCACACCCAAGTTCTTTCAACAGACCGTTGATGTCACTGCAGAATGTCATCGTGTCTTCCATCTCAAAGAACTCAGCCATGTCTCTGTGATGTGCTCTGAACAAGGATATCTTGGTGTTAGGTTCAAGTAGATTCCACTGCTGCAGCCTTGATCCAAGCAGCTCTGCCTTCGCCTTTGACAGCGAGAGATCTCTTACAAGATCATTTAATTCTCCCTGGTTCAGAAGGTGTGATTCTTGAGTGTCGGGTTCAAAAGGTTCATCATCACCATCCTCTTCACCACTGCTTACAGCTATGTTCTGATCAGCTGGAGGTGTTGGAACGGGGTTCTCGTCATCATGAGGCACAGGTTTACGAGCAGAGACGCAGTCAGCGTACTTGATGTGACCTTTATTCTTCTTGTTGAAGCCGGCGATGCTTGTGCAGCAGAAATAACAATCATCATGATGATTCTGCGGCTCACGCCATATCATGGGCACCGCAAATGGCATGCTCGCACGCTTGCCCACCAACCACTGAGTCAAGGTTGTGTGACAGCTTGTGCAGCAGATGTGTGGTGCCCAGCTCTGTTCTTGGTCCCCCACCTTACACCCGAAGTAGTGAAAGTAGGCGGCCTTCATTTTCACTGCTGTAGATATACTTCGCTATTGATCTTTTTTGGTATACCGACGACAGACATAACAGAAGTTGTCAGGATGATTGGTCCAGGAACGCCTACTCATCTTTATCTGAAAGAAAGAAATATAACACAAGTTAACAACAATTGTACGAAATAGACATGTTAAAGACATATGTAAATTTCATTGAAATCCTGACTTCTAGGCAATGGGAATATTTCTGTTCCTGAAAATCCTGACGTGATACAGCAAAACGGTTATGATTTTTGAAATCAGCGTACCCAAATTAGTCTTAATCACTTTACACATCTCCAGTAAAAAAATTTTTTTGAAATTTGTTGTTCAGTGTATTCAAACGTCCTTAATTTTGAAAATTTTGGAAATAAGAGAGAGAGAACCAGACTGCGCAGAAAAACATTTACGGTGTCATTTCCAACTAAATTGGGGATTCCCATTCATTTGGTGATACCTTTGAGTTTGTCAGAATTCAAGGAAATGAATTTAGGTCAAGGTCAAGGTAAAAATTTATCAAAAAATAAGCAATCAGTTGAAATTTGCAAATGAATACCGAGTGGTGTCATTGTGGCGAATTTAGTTATTTCACCCCTCAGAGGGTGTGCTTGAGGTGGATGTGGCGCAGTTATGTATTGTGTATATCCATGCTTAGACAAGCTGGGTAGAGATGCATTATCTGTAGAGTTCTATGTTTTGTTGACCCTTACCAATAAAGAAATCCTGGATATTGACATGCATCTAAGAAGATAGCCTAGATGTAAAATGTGGTATGGTAGTTGGTGCTTTCATTGTGTTTTTGTCTATCAGAATCTTCTCTCCTGCCGTGGTGATTTCGTCGCAACCATGTCGAAGTGTCACTTCCTGATGGACCCTACCCAACCCTCTAAATCCAAGCAATCCAAGCCACCCTCCAGCACTAACTGGGACATTTGTGTCCTCTACCAAGTTGTAACACATGAATCTTTGCAGTGTCCTCTCAGATCAACGAAACAGCCCGTCAATAGTGGCTATGCATCCCTGGCAGAAGACCTTCTTCGGTTCCACACCCTTCAGCACATGCCAATGGACCTCCACCTGGAGTGATTGGATGACGGAAATGGCATATAATCCACTCTGAAGGCACACGGGGCTCAGTGGCAAAAGAAATGCTGGCTAAAATTCAACAAAAAGGCATTCAACGAGCAAAGTCGGGGAGAATTGACTACAGGACAATGAAGTACCTCTTCTGTGCACACTCGATCTGCTCACAGCCATCCACAGTCCACAGTCCACAGAGCCTACTTGTTTCTTCTGCAATGAGCCTGCTGGTTCTGTAGATTTACATAATGCATCAACCTACAACATCGACACAAATGTGTGGAAGTGTGCCCTTGAACTTGAGGACACTGTTCTTTTGGCCAAGCTTGCAGCAGGGGACATGAAGGCCATTGAGGCCAAGTACCATCACCACTGTCTGCGTTCACTGTACAACTGAGCCAGGCAGACAACAAATGCATTTCCTTGGCTCCTGGCGATCTCAAAAGTATCACCAAACGAATGGCCATTCCAAACTTAGTTGGAAATGACACCTTAAATGTTGTTTTACACTGTTTAGTTCCAAAATTAAACACGTTTGAACATTAGACCTGGTGGACTGGTGGCCATCTTGGATTTTACCTGTCACGGTCCTCAGAGGTCAAATCTGACTTCCCTCCACATCTGAAAATAAACCTTTTGGTATTCACTTACTATGTCAGAAAATTCATGCTTTTCTCATAAAACGCACAATTATTGTGCTTATCCACTGTACTATAATGGGGAAAGAAAGCCAGTTGGAAAATATTCTAGTCTGTTAAATTTCTGGCGTGCACATGCACACGCATACACACAGTGAGCAATTACAACTGAGATGCATATACGTAATACATATACAGCATGTTATTGCAGTAGATGTAAAAAAAAACAAAATTAACACATAGTGCAGTGCATTCGTATTTGTTATGGGAGACATTGCTTTATATTGAGCACGAGTAAATACTGCTGGTCTCTTTGCTGATGGGAATACTAAGAGAGGGTGGGAGAGGAAGAGGGAGAGGGAGAGGGAGAGGGAGAGAAAGAGGGAGAGGGAGAGGGAGAGGTAGAGGGAGAGGGAGAGGGTGAGGGTGAGGGAGAGGGAGAGGGAGAGGGAGAGGGAGAGGGAGAGGGAGAGGGAGAGGGAGAGGGAGAGGGAGAGGGAGAGGGAGAGGGAGAGGGAGAGGGAGAGGGAGAGGGAGAGGGAGAGGGAGAGAGAGAGAGAGAGAGAGAGAGAGAGAGAGAGAGAGAGAGAGAGAGAGAGAGAGAGAGAGAGAGAGAGAGAGAGGAGGGGTGGACAGAGGAGGGAGTGGGGAGTGAGGAAGGGAAGGAGAAGGTGAGGATGGAGAGAAATGAGGCAGAGGGAGCAAGGAAGGGGGTAAGCTTGGAAGCGGAGGGGGGAAGCGAGGAAGAGGGGAGAGCAAGGAAGGGGAAAGAGCAGGGAAGGGGCGAGTGTGAGAAAGAGGGGGAGGAGGAAGGGGAGGGGTAAAGTGAGGAAAGGGGGAGAGTGACGCTTCAACACATGTCGCTCTACACTGCGGGAGGGAAAGGGGGAGGGGGGGTGGGAGTGAGAGAAACAGAGAGGGAGGGGGAGAGAGAGAGAGGGAAAGAGAGAGGGAGAGAGAGAGAGAGAGAGAGAGAGAGAGAGAGAGAGAGAGAGAGAGAGAGAGAGAGAGAGAGAGAGAGAGAGAGAGAGAGAGAGAGAGAGAGAGAGAGAGAGAGAGAGAGAGAGAGAGAGAGGGATAGAGAAAAAGAGAGATTGCCGGGGGGGGGGAGAAAAGGAGAGAGAAAGATGAGGGGTGGGTTGAGTTAGTAAAGAGAAAGTTGTGTTATGCATTACGACCACACGCGCACGCGCACGCGCGCACGCACGCACGCACGCACGCACGCACGCACACACACACTTCCCAATTTACGTCATAGATGTGTTCCTGGAAAACATCATTTAAATTGAAATAATGTAAATCGCACTTAAAAATCTCATTGACTTAATATATTAAAGGGGGAATGCGTTCCTGACAGAAAATGTGGAAATGAGTGGAAATTTTTCAGAGTAAATTAATTTAAATATTATTACAACTTCATTGGGTGGCATCCCATGGAAAGAGGGTAATTTATTCTTAATCACTCAGTTGACTGTGGAGAGAAATGTGGATTCTTCAAGTACCCAGAGTGTACCTGGAAGTTGCATCACTCCGCTCTCCCAACCCAAGGGCAGTGGTTTTTTTCTATCTTCAGTCAAGTCAGTTGTTGTGTCATGTAATTGCCTGCATGTGTGAATATGATTTATGTTGCAGCTCCCCTTCAAGCTTTAAATAATTTTTAAAAATAGGCATAATAGCAGGATTGAGCCAATTGGACAAGTGTAGATTTGCAAGATAGAAACAGAAAGCAAGAGTCACCTATCCAGATGTAAAAACTCTAATGTCAGAACAGCTGTACACACAAAGGCACAGCAAAGTATGTAGAGTAATCCACCGGCACAGCAAAGTATGTAGAGTAATCCACCGGCACAGCTGCAAAAATTTCAATATCCCAGTTTCAGAAAACTCATGGAAACATGAACCAAAAGTGATCACTGAAAATAATGATGTAACGCTCATGTACAAACTGATGATCCCATCGAGCATGAACATAGAAAACAAAGCATTGCAAATGGACATATTACTCGGTTACAAAAAGGAAAAGATTGCATTACTAACTGAGGTTTCATTACTGAGTGATTTTGATCTAAATAACATGGAAATCAAGAAAATGACCATATACCAAGATCTCAATTATGAAGTCAAAAGACCTTAGAAGCTGAAGAGCACGGAAATTGTACAAGTGATGATTGGAGAAACGGGAATGAAAAAGAAGAACCTCACGGAGATCTTCCAAACCACCCCCGGAAATATTACCACAAAAGAACTACAGTTGGAAGCTGTCCATGGCTCAGTGACGATTCTTAAGAGCCCTTGGAACAAAACTTTGAGAACAACACAACTTCACAACTTTGGTCATGAATCAAGATCTTTCATTGAAATGGAAGTGCATACTTTGAGCCCTCGGAAGACTCTGTTCCATCTTCTGAAACCCAAATATGGACATAACAACCAACGACATGCACGTGTGTGTGTGTGTGTGTGTGTGTGTGTGTGTGTGTGTGTGTGTGTGTGTGTGTGTGTGTGTGTGTGTGTGTGTGTGTGTGTGTGTGTGTGTGTGTGTGTGTGTGTGCGTGTGTGTGCGCGCGCACAAAATGATGTTACAGTTTAGCTTCAGGTGAAGCACACATGGAATAATTGGCTATATGGATTTTTAACTTTTCTGGAGAAAGTGGGGAAGCTAATGTGTCACTTTTACCAAAAAAAGATAAAGTGGGAGGGGGATTCTACAGCCTCCAAGCACCAACGTGGGATTTATGCCTTTTTCTGAGTATTATAAGGATAATAGTCATGACTAGACAGTGGACAAATCAAAACAGTATGTGGGATTTGAATCTGGAATCCCAGCATTATTCAGCATGGTCTCCAAATGGAACGCTAAACATTGGCCAGCCCAAAATGCAACACTGCCTACAAGTCCACGTAACAAAGAAGGAAACAAAACAGACCAAAACCTCTGAAACACAAGGATAATTATGACATGAAGAACAGTGCTTAAAAACATCTTCTAAACTCGAAGCAAAAGTAAATAAAAAAAATTCCAGCATGTGCAAAGGAAGGGCTTTATACCTTGAAGGACAAACAGAAACAAGGTAGCAAAGGGTATTGTAAGCAACTCAAAATTTCTCAATAATATGCAAAAATGTAAAACGAATAACACCCAAGTGATAAACCAACAATTAAACAAAAATCTGTTTTAAACATCGTCATTGCAAACTCGTGATGATCCGTTGGCAATTAAATTTGAAGCTGACTCCAATGCCAAACGGAAAGAAATTAAGTTACACAATGTATTCAGAAATTCACAACTAGAAATGCATAAGAAGTTTAATAAATATTCTGGTTGGGATTAGTTACACAGTCAGGTCAGATGAAATGTAATAGTGTTTTAAAATGCCCAAAAATATGATTACATATTCCAGACATTATGTAATGTCGACTTTGTATGATTTTTTTTCTTGAATTTCCATTTATGAGCTACAATATTTCAAAAATGTGCATGCCATGCGGATTGGGTTTAAATGGAGGCATATACAGTAACTAATCCTTATTTATTCCAACAAATTACTCATCAAGTACAGTTTTTACATCAAATTATTTAAGTGTGCAATATCGAGAATAAATTGGGTCAGTAGAGTTGCAAAACAGACATGGTACTCATCAAAATTTATAAAAACATATTCAAATAAATATGACAAAATGCACTCAAACATGCATATTCAGCGGTATATTTCATAGTCAATTTTAGATAGGAAGCCTTGGATTGAGGACTTGTTTCCAACCCTTTTTGAAAACGACATGCTTTAAATGATATGCATGCAAATTTTCATGCTTTCTGCCAGAAATGAACATCTCTTTCCATTTGTGTTGCATATCCGCCCCACAACTTGCTTTTGTAAGTACTGTTGGACACCTCTATTCGCGGAGGATACGTTCCTAGAAAATGCCACAAATGGCGAATCCGCAAATAGTGGGGCATTGTTCCAATGGAAAAAGGGGGATAGGTTCTCGTCGGTTCCTGATTTATAGGGAAAAGTTCTTAAACTTTAAAAAAATTTCGACTGTGAATGCACATGATCAGTCTCATAAACCAGAGAGTTGGTGTCAAAGCCACCCAATGCTCGCCTGTTTATACATTTATTGTTTTTAAAAGACTAGTCTAATAATATTTTTTTAAAGACTAGTCTAATTATATTTTTTTAAAGACTAGTCTAATTATATTTTTTATAAAGCATTGCAGTGAAGTCTGATCCAAATAATTTTAAAGCAATATATGTATTTGTATATTGTAATCAGTAAAAAATAGTGTGGTAGATAAAAACATTAGAAATAACTTGCACCAAAAACTTTAACATTTTCACGCTCACGCTGATGCTGACACTGACGCTCACGCTGATGCTCACGCTCACGCCGGGGGTATCGCTATAGCTCTCTGTTCTTCGAAAAGGCGAGCTAAAAATGCTTACAAAAAAAATAAAGACAACACCTGTTTCCAGGTGAGAGAAAAAAAAAGACTTTCCAATGTTTATTGAAAGAATGCAATTGCAGTTTATTAAATGATTAACCAACAGTACTGTAAAAGTAAAAATAAACAACAGCAGGTACAGTTTCAAATTTATTTGCACAAACACACAACTTTTCAAATGATGATGATGATGATTTAAAATCCAGTGAACTCCTCAGTGGAGTCATCTGAAGACCACACAGGTGAGGCTGCTGATGAGTCGTGCACCAAAAGGAAGGTAGGTGAGTATGAGAAGCAGGTGAGGGTCCTGATGAGTCGCTCACCGAAGATGATGCAGGAAAGGCAGGATAGACAGGAGAGGCAGGCGAGGGAGCTGATGCTCCTGACGGATGAGGGTGGGGAAAAAAAAAATCTGATCGAGAGCTGCCTGGCAGATTGCTGCAGGTTTCAATGTCACTCCTTGTATGGGAGCATCACATCATCCAACCCCCTCTTCAACCTGAGGTCATGCTCCATGACGGGATCGGCGTCTTGCAGCATCTCGGTCATTTAGGGCATGTTGTGCAGCATCTCACACAGAAACTTGACCATAAGGTTGGACCTCGATACCTCTTCCTCCTCATCACTGCCCCCATTTCCTCCTCCTGCTTGGAAACCTTGGTAATGGCTTTCAACTTCTCCTTGGTGAACTCCTCAGCATGCGAGGTGATAAGAGTATCCAACTCTTCAGGCTCCACATCGTCAAAGTCTTCCCCTCCCACCTGCCGAGCCAACCCAACAATTTCATGCTTCTGCATTTTGTCGGGAAAGCCTCTGAAGTTCGCCACATGTTGTGCCAGCAGGCATTGATGGTTGAGGCTCTCACCTTATCCAGTGACTGATTGCGCCGATGCAGTGGGCTATGTTGAACTCCTTCCAACACTGGCCGACAGTGAGCTCTGAGTCAGAGTCCATTGCATCCAAAATTTGGTGAAAGGTGCGGCAGGTATAATAGGTTTTGAAAGTTGACATTACCCCTTGGTCGAGTGGCTGGATCAGGGAGGTGATGTTGGATGGCAGGAAGGTCACCTTGATGTTCGGGTGAGCCACCTTCAGGTCTCGAGGGTGGCCAGGAGCGTCATCGACGAGCAGAACCTAGAACGCAATGTTTTGTTCTGCCAGGTACCTTTACACCTAAGGGACGAAACAGTTGTGGAACCAGTCCATGAAAATTACTGCCGTCACCCACGCCTTCCTGTTGGTCCTCCAAAACATGGGCCACGTGTGCTTGTTCTTGCCCTTGAGAGCACGCAGGTTCAGAGAACGGGACATCATCATTGGCTTTATCATACAGTCACCTTTTGCATTTGCACAGAGGAGAAGAGATACCCGGCCACCTTCTGGTCTGTGGAGGCACGCTCGCTTGTCAGTTTGACATTTCGGAGACCGTAGCGCTTCTTCAAGTGGTCAAACCATCCCCTGCTCGCTTGGAATAGACTGGGGCTGCTCGTACCCGCAGCACTCATACTAGCGCCACCCACGTCAGCTACATGCGTGTACATACGCATAGCCTTTGCACGAATGAGAGATCAATCTTCAGCAGCTAGTAATATTATTACAACATGAAATATTATTACAAACATAACATTGAAGAGATGCTTGATTTGTATATTCTTCTTGATATATTTATATATGTAGTGAAGCATTTTAATTGTGTGTCTCATAAATTATAACATTTTACACAACTGTTGATAGATGTGGTGAATGTTTTAGAACTGTGTTATGTTTCAGAAGGTGTTTTAGAACTGTGTTATGTGTGTGGCTCGTGGAAGATATGTTTTTCACGCCTGCAAAAAACCATGCAAACGCGAAGCACAGGGCCACAAATGTAGAAGCAGGTCATGCGCACGACTTTTGGAAGATATGCTTTTGCGTACACATGCTGAATGATAATAATTGAAGGAGACAATTATGTTGCGTGAAAACTTGCCTTCATCGATTTTGTTATGAATTCTATCGGTTTGGAATTTTATGGTGGAGAGTGTATCCTTTGCTGTAATAGACATAACCTCACACGCTTTAGATCAAAGTTTGCAACCAATCTTTATTTTGGCATACATGCAATAAAAGTTGGTGTTTCTAGAAAATGAAACTGTTCTTTCATGTTTCGACAACAAGATGGCTTTGAAAACAACTTCAACAAAATTGCTGTACACAAATTGTTAGCCCAATGACAGATGAATATTACTGTGAGAATTAAATTGATTGATTTTAAAATAGCATTTTCTGTACCAGTTGTCATTCTAATGGCATGGGAATACCAAACAATCATTTGGTTGTGGCATCATTTTCTTGAGAATTGCATTGCACACAGGCCATGGAATTGAGGTGGTGAGCTCGTACCCCCCCCCACCCCCACCCCCCCGGTGCAGCAGTAGACAGGGTTCTGCAATCGTGTGTGTGTGTGTGTGTGTGTGTGTGTGTGTGTGTGTGTGTGTGTGTGTGTGTGTGTGTGTGTGTGTGTGTGTGTGTGTGTGTGTGTGTGTGTGTGTGTGTGTGTCCGTTTGTCCAGGCCATAACTTTTTTACCATTTGAGCTTTTGTCATTAAATTTTCAACAAGCACTTATGATGAGAATAGTGACAATAAATAACAAGAGCGCAAGTGAGCACAATATACGCCCGAAAAAGACTCTGTGACACACACACACACACACACACACACACACACACACACACACACACACACACACACACACACACACACGCACGCACACACAATTATATATTCAAACACGTCAATTTATGAAGAACAAGAAGGTATATACAGAATTGTGCTACGACATAGAAAACAGCATCCTGGTTGCCATGGCAACTACTTTAGATGACGAACGTATGTCGCGACACACCGTCTCCACAGTCTGTACCTATGTACCAATTATGAAATGTGAAAGTTGAAAACTTTGGGAGTGAGAGTGCGGACAGGAACGGAGGGACAGACGGACGGACGGACAGACAGACAGACAGACAGACAGACAGATGGACGGACGGACGACCGGTATCACATACTACGCCCTGATATATATATATATATATATATATATATATATATATATATATATATATATATATATATATATATATATATATATCAGGCGTATAAAAATGGGTCAAAATGTGAAAGGGCAAAGCCATAGTGACTAGAAATAAGCCCCATTAACCCATCCATGGCGCGTCAAGCAAGAGACGCCCAGTTAAAAAAAAAAAACTCTTCCTTTTTCTTTCTTTATTTATTATTTGAGCTTCAGGATTAATAACATTTTTACCAATTGAGCTTTTGTCATCAAATCTTCAACAAACCTTTATTATGCGAAAATGGAGAACACAAATGAATAAAATGAACAATTTTCTTTTAAATCATCGTTTTCGTCAAGTTTAGTTTGAGCATAAAGCAGACGTGGATGGGCTTTGTATTTTAAATCTGTGAGATGCTTTGAAATTAAAAAAAAATTTTTGTAAAGGGTGAGAGGTCTGCAAAACTAATGTAAATCAAAAAGGAATAATATCAATGTAAAACTTGGACTGCAGACAAAGGCTTCACACTATTTGGTTGAAGATGGAGTCGATGTTTATAAGACTTCTCAAAAAGCGAGGCTCACTGTGACTTAACCAGCAAGCTGTGTGTCTTGGTCTGTCTGTTATATAACTCAAAAACTTTTAGCGCATGAGGCTGATATTTTGCATACCGCTTCAATATCAATCAAAAAAGAACTGAATAAACTTTGGTGCAATTCTACAAATGTATACTGAAGGTTTCAGGTTTGAGTACAAAAAGTTTTAAACAACTCAAGAGCAACTAGAAAGGCACTCGGTAGAGCACATACCTCCACCAAGCTGAAGAGTTCACATTTTGTATCCCAATGATTGGTCAGATCAAGACCTGGACCTGAACAAAAATTGAATCGGCTTGTTCTTGTCATCTCATCAACCCATCTACCTAGTTTTGTCACAACTCATCCAAACCTTTTTGAAATATCATGCTACACATCGTTTTTGGCCCCATTTCTCACTGGTGAAGAATCTATTTTTTTTAACTTTAAAAATTATCATATCCGGATATTCGGATCTTCACTAAAATCAAATCATTTCTTCCTTGTCACACCCAACCTGTCCAGTGAATTTCATCTGAATCCGTCCACAACTTTTTGAGATGTCATACAGTAAATACTCAAATATCATGGGTTTCGACCAATCACAGGTAACCTATTGTGTTCCGATTTCATTATCGCGGATTTTCATTTCAACCAATCACGATTTTTGAGTTGAGATGAGTCATCGTTTGTGTATGTCCCATGCGTACACAATTATCTCCCATTACGAACATTGTGTTTTTTCTCGTGCATCGCTTTTAATAAGCCCAAACATAAAACGATGGACAAAGTAAGTTGTGCCAAAAGTTATGACGTTGGGTGAAAAGATCGAGTTGTTAGATCGGTTGGCTCAAGGTGAAAATGCGGCATTGTGGGCCGCCATTACGGGGTCAATAATTGCAGGTGGAACCTTCCCCATTGTTCTCTTCCTCATTCCCAAACCTTCATTTTCCAACTCCGTATTTGAACCTCATTCTCAAACCCTGATTTTCTGACACCCAAACACATGCTTCATTCTCAAACATACATTCTCAACTGCAACTCATGAAAGTAATCGAGGTGAAGGGAATTATGCCGGAGCATGTTTTTAACGCCGATGAGTCGGGATTATTCTGGAAGAGGTTGCCGCCTCATACCTTATAGCTCGCTAATGCTGCTCTTCCGATTGCTGAATCTCCTTCCCCGCTCCCCCTTCCTCACTCACCCTTCTTCCGCTTCCCCTTCCCCACTCCCCCTTCCCCCGCTCCATCCTCTAACAGCACCATCCCGAGCTAAGTCTTGTGGTTTCTATTTTTCGGGAGAGTACAGTGCAAATAAGTAATGTCCTTACCCTCACCCACCTTGCTGTTTTGCAATTAATTTAAAAGGTAAAAGTCTTGTGCTTTGTTTAATTTATACCATATTTATTGTATTTACATGTTTATTTCAATGTTAACATGCTTTATATTTATTTTATATGTTTATTTCAATTGTGATGTGTTTATTTCTGGTTGCCGCCCACCTTCCTCTATATTTTCTCGAAGTCGAGGAACCGAAACCCCCTTTTCCCATTGGCCGTTGGTTTCCACGATGGCAATTTTAACTTTCGCGGCATTTTCCAGGAACCTAACCTCCGCGATACTGGAGGGTTGACTGTATATCGTTTTTAGCCTGATCACTCAATAGTGAAGAATCACTTAAAGGATTCTCAGATTTCACATCATCAAGAATATTTTGAAATGTTTGCCATTCAATGTATTGTTGTGGTTGACGAAATTCGCAAACCACCATTCAGGTCCCTTCGGTGAGATATCTCTGTAAGTATATGTGTAGTTAGGCCCAAACCCGTTGTTTCAAGGGAATAAATGTCATTCATTCGGGCTGCGACCCAAGATAGCCGTTTTTCTTTTACTATCTTTATTTTGGACCAGCCGCCATTACTACCATTACTACCACCACCAACCACGTCTCAACAGCCATCACACAACAACCACCAACCGCAACGCCGCTTCACAACCACAGCCACGACCCTTGCCGTCACATCTCGCTCTCGCAACCATCGCATCACCGCCATTCCCGCGCCGCTTGTGGACACCGATCCTGGACTCGTGCAGGGCGCGCGCCGAGCGGCGGGTGCAAGAACACCAGCCTTTCCGAAGAAATAGGATCAAAAACGATTCACGCCCACTTCTGTTCCGTCCTATCAGTGAGCATGGGGCGATTTGGCCCCGCCTCCAGGTGCGTCGGAGTATAATCGCTATATGCAGATTCGCGGATCAAAAAGCATTCACGCCCACTTTTCCTCTGTCCAATGGGGAGCCAGCCAGAGGTAAAGGGTCGAAGGTGAAGGAGCGAAGCCACGGGGGCTATAAAGGGCCGCGTTCGCTCGCCAAAAAGGCAGTTGAGTTGGAAAGAGTCAGTCAAGGAGAGTTGAGAAGAGAAGAGTCGGAGAAAGCAGTTGGACGGAGCTGTGGAGAGTGGGAGAGTTGGAGAGGTGGCGGCGGCGAAGGCAGTCGAGAGGGCGCTCGTGTCAGAGTCGGGGAGCTGCGGAGAGGGGAGGCCGATAACGCGACCGAGGTCGTGGTGGAGACGCTCGTCGCGGGACCCGAGCCAGCGAGATATCCTCATCCCCCCCGAGCATCAACAACCCCCTCCTGTTTCCCCCCGCGCTGAGATAGCGTGAGAAGGGGGCCCCGTTCCCACCCCATTCCAGACACTGTCCGCGAGGCCCGCGGAGTCGGGGCGCCACCGCCATTTTGCGGCTCATCACCAGACGGGTAGGCTCGACGCGGTCTCGGCCCCAGGCCCGTCTGCCCCCCTCATCGTTGAGGGTGGTCCCTTTTTCTCTTGCTTTGAGTATATGTGTTGTCGGCGCCGTCTGTGAAGTAAAACTGTATAAGTGTTGCCGTGTGCTCAGTAGTCGGTTAGATCTGCATTGTTGCATTTGCTTTTTGTGCAGAATTGTGTGTTTCTTCTATTTTTACATTTGCTTTTGGTGTATAATTGTATATGTGTGCTATCCGTGTGCCATCGCGAAATAAATGTGCTTTATGTTGAACTGTTTTTCCCGTTTCGCTTCGTCTTTTCCTTTATTGAATCTCCATCTTACTTCACGTAAAGGGTTGGTAGTGGGCTAAATATGCCCGAGAATTAATCGAACCGTCGAGGCCGACGATAACACCACTTGGTTATCCCGATAGTACGGAACGGGTCGCTTAAAGTGGCCCGTGTCCGAAGTCGACCTGCGGCGAGGTGCGATCGCCCGGTCTTCCCTCCGTGTGGGTACTTAGGTAGGTCGAATTTGGCGAGCAACCCTATCCCACGCGGGGGGCCGATTGGCACGATCGTGGTGAGGCCGAAAGGCCCACCCGTGACTAGTTCCCAGCGTTAGTCCGAGAGGGTCACGACGGGATTGTCCGCCCGGTGGGCGACGTGCCGCGATTCGAGTTACGTGGCCGTCCGCACGCCGGCGGGCGCGAATCCGCAACAGTATCAATGTTATGTAATGTAATGCCATTCAATGTAATGCCACATCGTAGAAAGCCGTAAATCTGTGGAAAAGTCGTAGCATTGAGTCTGATGCTTGTTACAGCACATCCAATGCTGTGTCATCAAAGTGATATATTCCAAATGCAAGGTCAAAAAAGGTAACATTCTCAGACCGTCACAGCAAACATTATGACAGAACTAATTGGCTATTGCTCTCACAATGGATATATGATGTCATCAATGAAACTATATCCCAAATGACTGTATGTTCTACTGATCGACAATGCAAAGGCAGAGAAAACTAAAATGTTTGACATCCTCACAAGGACATTTGGCATTAAGCTTTTGAGTACAACTCATTTGCCAATTGTCCAACGGATTACAAGAGCTTAAGTTAACAACCTGCAAATGGGTTTCAACTCCACAATGTCAAGTCCAATGAAGCTTAACAACTAAGAAATGGATTGAATCCTGGTATAGTTGTTAAATTATTTAACGAATATCCCAGGTTTGCATACTCAGAGAAGTCTCACGAGCCAATCCATGACTTACCCATTTAACATACATAGTTTCGATTTATATTGTACAAAATAACAAGCAATAGCCCTGCCATTCTCTGCATTCCTACCCTGAGTGCCCGAATCAGGCAAATGTCGTCGGCGGTTGCTCCCAGAAAAGTAATATGGTGAGGCAGGTTTGGTCGGTGAAGAAAGTGGTCTGGGGTTGGGTAAGTCTAACTCTGACTGCAGCAGACCCTTGATGGAGAGGATGACAAAAAAAGAAAATAAATAAAGTTCAAAAGCAAACTATTGTTAAAATTCAAAAAGAAGACAATCACAACAATGTGACTTTATATTAAACAATCCAGTCGTATTAAGATCAAGACAGTGAGAGAATGGGACTTTCCATTAGGCTTTTCAGCTCACACCCAACTGTATCATGATTACAGGTAATCACATGTTGTATTGTACCCTCATGGAAAGTCATTCAAACTAGCATTTGATATATGTATGTATAAATATATATATATATATATATATATATATATATATATATATATATATATATATATATATATATATACTGTATATATATATATATATATATATATATATATATATATATATATATATATATATATATATATATATATATATATAGTTGGAAATTACTTTCAGTGTACAGTATTATTGAGACAGATATGTTATTAAGACAGAACTCAGGGCCATCAACAAATTACATACTCATTTCTCCCCGTGTCTGTCCCTTCCACTTTCCTTCTGTCTCTTCCTAACCCCCTACCTCTCTCTCCCATCTCCCCACTCATAATCAAACATTCCTCAATCCCTTCTCCTATATGCTCATCATAATCCATCTCCAATTTTTCCATTGCACATTTCCTCATAATCCTTCTTCAATTTTCTCTCAATCAAACCCCTCCCCTCTTCTTTGGTAACAAGAAATTATAACTTTTTTCTTAACAAGAAGTTCGAAAATAATGACACAAGCCGATGGTGCTTAAAAAAAAGATGCGGTATAAATGGTAGCTGTATATGAATGGGGAGAATGCTCATCTGGCTGCAAGCAACTGCTCCTGGGGAGTGGAGGAATGGTGCACCATGAGTACCGACCCCAAAACAAAAAAAACATCCCCAGAAGGTGGAGGAAGGAAAATAAATAACTGACTCCCCCCCACCATCCACAAATCATAAAAACACACTAATCACACATCTTTAATATAGAGGATTCTTTTGAAGAGATGCTTGATTTGTATATTCTTCTTGATAATCCAAATGAAAAAAAATCTGTGATAATTAATGTTCAGTTGTGCAGCAAATCTCAATCAACAACATACCCCTTCCTCCCTCCAGCCCCCATCTTCCCTTTCCAATCTTTCTCCTTTAGTATTTATGAACGCAATGTTGCTCTCATTTTTCTTTTCCAGTGTTCATTTCTGTGTTTAACTCCTGGGGGGACGCTCCATTTGAGCAATTCCAGCGATGTTTATGATCGGATTGTGGGCTCAACATGAACTGTATGTTTGCTTTCTCTCAATATCAGAGTATTAAAAGGAAAGGAAAAAGGGGTTTTGGGAGGGGATAACAAAATATTTGGAAGGGAACAGGGGATAGGAGTTAAGAGTGTGGGGTAGAAGCAAAATACGAATGAAGAATAGGAAGGAGGAAGAAGTACAGTAAGGTGAGAAAAGGATGCAGGTGTAGTCGAGGCAGTGTGAAGAAGGCCACAGCTTTGGGGAAAATCTGATTCAATTAATCACGCTTTGTCATGTGGCCGTGTACACATTCTTGCAACTTAACTCAGCACAGCACTGTACTGTACTGCACTGTACTGTCAGGCAAGCCAAGTTTCAGCAGAGCAACGAGGTGCATGCATTTGAAAACTTCTGCACACTGCTTGCAGTGCAACTCCTCAAGTTTGGATTCCAGAAATGATTGGAGCTTATTGTAGCTCTTCTTCAACTGTAGCTCTTCTTCAACTGCAATTCGCAAATCCATAACCTCCTGGGAATCGCACAAATTGCTCCCTCCCTCCCCCACTACCACTAACAACACCATCACCTGAGCTGCATCACTGCCACAATCCTCACCACCACCACCATAACTTTGTCAGTTCTCTTCTGCTATTTCAGAAGCTGTTACACACACCTCCATTCACATGAAGTCTTTATATACAATTAGCACATCCACTGCAGCAACACCCCGTTTTGGACTACTCGTATGCCTGGCTGCATTCATCAAAATAAAAGGTCCTTCCAACTAGCCCCTAGTGAGAAAAGAACTCAGGGTCAGGAATGAACTATGGGGCTGATTGATGGCCCAGTCAGAGTACAGAGCCAGCCTTGCTGGAAAAATCGGATTTTTATATCTGGGTTCATACAAGTCAAGCTTAAAAGCAATTTGGAGCCTCTTCGCACCTTCGCCTAATTGGAGTGGACAACGACATTTAGAAATCCGTTATTTTCAATAATAAAAAGCAAAGATGGAATGCAGGTTTATTGAGCATAGTGTGCAATGCTTTTTTTTAAGCTGTCTTTTTACCTTAAAAACATTTCCATAATGTAACACACCTGTTGAAAGTAAAAAAAAAAAAAAAAAAAAAAAAAAAAAAAAAAACGAAAGAAAAGATTGGAGTGATGCATGAAAAAAAGGTATGAGAGAGAAATATCATGATTAGAATCCACATCAATTATTTTATTGCTTCACTAATATTAAAAAGAACCGCACAATTTACATAGCATAAACACCTTTATGGAATCACAAATCTAGGAGGCATTAAGTTGTGAGTGAGGGAATTTGAGAAGACTGTAACCCAGCACGTGAAATGAAAGCTAAGCCACAAGGTCAAGGGTCAGCATGAAGCACGAACTCAGATGCTACAGCAGTATTAGCAATGGCCAGATTCCAGGCCTTTTGATTTCCTTGGGAGAATGAGATGGGAACAGACAAAAAAGAAGAAAAAAGACTTTTTGCATACTCACACAAACCAATCAGTGTGTGTGTGTGTGTGTGTGTGTGTGTGTGTGTGTGTGTGTGTGTGTGTGTGTGTGTGTGTGTGTGTGTGTGTGTGTGTGTGTGGCTGTGTGGCTGTGTGCTAACACGATATTTTACACACCCAGATTTGTGATTCCAAAAAAGGTGGTGATGCCACGTAAGTTGTGCGACTGTTTTTAACATTAGTAAAGCAACAAGTCTGGAGACGGCAATGGTTCACGAGCGGAATTTGACGATGTAGATTGTTTCAGAAGTCAAGGATGAGACAATGTGATAATTTTTGACCAAGTTATAAAAATGATCAACATGATGTGGTACGAGTGACAGCTTATTTGCTGCAAAATGTCGAAAACCCGGTTTCATTCAACAACTTTCAAAATTTGACCTTTGCATAACCTTTAAAGGTCATAAAGAAATGTTGTGGACATTAAAATAAGGAAACAGGATATGTGGTATAGCTTATTGGAGTTAGTTCGTCGAAGACGGTCGAAAACCCGGTTCGATTACCACAACTTTGAAAATTTGACCTTTGTGAACTTTAAAGGTCAAAGGTCAAGGATTATGACCTTTGGTGCAAAACTTCCTCTGGAACATTCCAGGAACAAGATAACGTCATATAGGCTATATGGCATTTTGCACTCCTCGGATTATCCATACTATGATGAAATCAGCGTAAAAACAAACTTGAAGGGGGCGCCACGGGCAAGGTGTTTGAGATAGAGCAAAATGGTTTCAAGACCTTAGGTGGGGAATGACCTCAAGATTATGCATTAAAAATATTGTCATCCTAGCTCTCAAAGTTTGGGCGGTCGGATGATTTTTACGTCAAAATTCGCAATTTTCTAAGTTCGTGACCTTGTGACCTTGACCTTGGAACGAAAATGAAAAATCGAGCTCTGTGGGGCTATGCAGGTGCCATTGGGCTAACCAAATACTGAAACCCCTGCCAGATTCGACAAACCCCCTTGGAGAAGATGTAAATTGAAATCGGCCACCCCCTAAAAACACGTTTTTTTGGGCGTGGCTTCGCCGATAATGGGCACACCACGCCCATTCTCAGGAAAACACAACTAGATGATGATATAAACCTCCCACCAAAATTTTATCAGGATCGGATAAAAACCCACGGAGCTATGCTCAGGACAGACAGACAGACATACAGACAGACAGACAGACAGACACACACCAATAACGAATGTAGTGGTCACTCACTGACTCGTGAACCAATTATAAATATGTACAGGGTGTCCCAAAAGTCTACTTCGAGAGGCATTTTTCCTAATATACAATTTGATATTTTTATTTTTATTTCAGATCCAAGATGGCTTCGAAACTCATATAACAACAGAATATCGAATTGAACTCATTCTTATGTATGCAAGACAGGATTCTTCGCATGGAGGAGTTGCTGCCATAGAAAGCATCCTGATAAGCATACAATAACACATGCCACTGTTAAAGTGTTGAAACGTTTTAGGTTGAGAGATGTTCAACGTTCTTGTATTCAGCGAATAAGAAAGTGTAGCGAAGTCCAAGGCCATCAATTTGAGCATTTACTGCAATAAAACTTTAAAATAAATTTTTGCCTATGGATCCAGACTTTTGGGACACCCTGTACATATATATATATATATATATATATATATATATATATATATATATATATATATATATATATATATATATATATGTATATATATATATATATATATATATATATATATATGTGTATATATATATATATATATATATATATATATATATATATATATATGTATATATATATATATATATGTATATATATATATATATATATATATATATATATATATATATATATATATATATATATCTATATATATATATATATATGTATATATATATATGTATATATATATGTATTGGACTTCAGTATATATATATATATACTGACGAGCCAAAACATTATGACCACTGACAGGTGAAGTGAATAACATTGATTATCTTGTTGCAATGGCACCTGCCAAGGGGTGGGATATATTAGGCAGCAAGTGAACAGTCAGTTCTTGAAGTTGATTTGTTGGATGCAGGAGAAATGGGCAGGAGTAAAGACTTGAGCGACTTTGATAAGGGACAAATTGTAATGGCCAGATGACTGGGTCAGAGCATCTCTAAAATGGCAAGGCTTGTGGGGTGCATATTGTTTGTACATATTGTTTGGTCAGCAGTGGTGAGTACCGACTCCCGGTCAGGAGTGGTCTCGTTCAGCAGCAGTGGTGAGTCAGTGGTCCAAGGAGGGACAAACCACAAATCGGAGACAGGGTGTTGGGCGCCCAGGGCTCATCGATGTGAGAGGGCAACGAAGGCTATCCTATCTGGTCCAAACTGACAGGTCTACTGAGGCACAAGTCACAGAAAATTTTAATGGTGATCATGGGAGGAATGTGTCACAATCCACAGTGCATCGCACCATGCTGTGTATGGGGCTGCGTAGCCGCAGACCAGTCAGAGTGCCCATGATGACCCCTGTCCACCATCGAAAGGGCCTACAATGGGCACGCGAGCATCGGAACTGGACCTTGGAGCAGTGGAAGAAGGTCGCTTGGTCCGATGCGTCCCGTTTTCTTTTAGATCACGTGGATGGCCATGTACATTTGCGCCGTTTACCTGGGGAAGTGATGGCACCAGGATGCACTGTGGGAAGACGGCAAGTCGGACGAGGGAGTGTGATGCTCTGGGAAATGTTCTGCTGGGAAACCCTGGGTCCGGCCATTCATGTTGACGTCAATTTGACACGTGTCACCTACCTAAACATCGTTGCAGACCAGGTACCCCCTTCATGGCAATGGTATTCCCTGATGGCAGTGGCCTCTTTCAGTAGGATAATGCGCCCAGCCACACTGCACACATTGTTCAGGAATGGTTTGAGGAACATGATGAAGTGTTCACGGTGTTGCCCTGGCTTCCAAATTCTCCAGATCTCAATCCGATTGAGCATCTGTGGGATGTGCTGGACCGACAAGTCCGATCCACGGTGGCTCCACCTCGCAACTTACAGGACTTGAAGGATCTGCTGCTAATGTTTTGGTGCCAGATACCACAGGCCACCTTCAGGGGTCTTGTCGAGTCCATGCCTCAGTTTTGCCTGTTTTGCCATGGTCGAGTCCATGCCTCAGCACTGTTTTGGCGGCACACGGAGGACCAACAGCATCTTAGGCAGGTGGTCATTATGTTTTGGCTCATCAGTGCATATATAAAATCATACATATATAAAATCATACATATATATATATATATATATATATATATATATATATATATATATATATATATATATATATATATATATATATATATATATATATATATATATATATATATATATATATATATCTTCTTCTTCTGCTTTCGGCTGCTCCCGTTCGGGGTCGCCACAGCGGATCATCCGTATGATCCGCATTGTGATTTGGCACATGTTTTACGCCGGATGCCCTTCCTGACGCAACCCTGGTCGCCTCTTACGACACAGGGATATGGTATACCTATTTTAACCAGGGTATACACCGGCCCAGTATACTGGTACTCATTTCGCCAACCTCGGAAGGATGACAGGCTGAGTCAACCCCCTGGTGTATTAATTCAGTGGCCCAACGGGGCTTGAACTCAGGACCTTTTGGATCGCAAGCCGCTGCCCGAACCACTGCACCAACACCAGGCTTTATATATATGGCAGTGTGTGTGTGTGTGTGTGTGTGTGTGTCTCCTCCATAACTCCAAAACTATAAACTCAGCAACCTGAAACTTTGCATGTGAACTGAGAAAACTCCAATGAAGTACAGAAATGAAATTGGGAGTTGTTTGGGTGAATTATAACACCGCTTTTGAAGATAATTTAGAGGGTGCTCATCACAAAAAAAACAAAATCAGCTTTACCAATATGGTGGCATGCCATCTTGGTCAGCCCTCTGTGGTTACTGGAGTCTTCAGCCGCCATTTTGTTCAGCATCTGCCTCGATATGGAAACACGATCTACTCTCACGGACTAATGAAAATATATAATCGAAATATTATGTCGGATTTGAGAATCAGAACTGGTGAACAAAATAAGTCAAAATCTGGAGTGAAATCCGAAATTTAAACAAATTCACAAGATTTTTTTTTAACTTCGTGTATTTATTTAAGCAAAGCATAAAACTTCACTTCTTCTACTGTTTGGACGATTATATTGAGTGAAGAAAAAAATTATGGAATGTGCAGAAAGTGTAAATTCATTGAGTGGAACTTCATAACCTGCTTTTGCAATCCATGACAGCACAGTCCACAGGGGTCCTTTTTTTTCGACAATTACAAATGCAGTTTGCTGTTTCTGTTTTGGGCGATTTGCCAACACTAGTAAGTGCCCGTACGTGCGTGGCCGTACGTGGGGAAAAAAACTTTCAAACCGCGTGCCAGAAACAACAACCACACAGGCCATTCCTTCGTTCTCGCGTGCCTCTACGTGCGTGGCCGTACATGCAAAAAAAAAAAAAAACTTTAAACAACCACACAGGCCGTTCCTTCGCTCTCGTAAATGACGACTGGATTGGGGCATTGTGTTTATTTATAAATGCAAATAAGAAATCGAGAAATTATTAGAATTCAGTAAGTCATCACCATCCAGAAGTCCATACATTTCAACCCATAATGGGGAACGTGGCTGAGGATCTCTTCCCCAACGGCCACGCCTAAGCAGCAACGTGTCCGTCATCGGGAACTAAATGGCGCCCTTTCCCCATCGGCCACGCCTACGCAGCACCGTGTCCTGTCATTGGTTTGGTAAATAAATGGCCATAACTTGGGAACCACTTGTCCGATTAATATCAAACCTTGAAAAGGCACAAACTCAGGTCCCCAGCAATATACCTGGCAAGTTTCAATTAGATCGGACCAGTGGTTGTCGAGAAACAGCGGTCACACATACGCACACGCGTGCGCACGCACACACACACACACACACACACACACACACACACACACACACACACACACACACACACACACACACACACACACACACACACACACACACACACACACACACACACACACACTGCTGGAATTATAGAAAGATTACAAAATATTAAAACAAAGATACTAATGGAGTTCCGCCAATATATTAAGTCGGTACTTTCTGCAAGCAAAGTTCATTTTTTTGTTGCTGCAAGTGAAGAGGCTCATTTTTTTTGTTTTACACCAGGACCAAGCTGAAGTTTTTTTGTATATGCAGGTTTCAGAAGGTGGAACGAATCCCTCTCAGGTCTCGAAGTATCCACCGTCGTGCGCATGCGTGCGTGTCATTGATTGGTGTCTACATATGGGGTTTCAGAATGTGGAATGGAGTCGTCCCAGGACGGGCTCAAAGTATCCACCTTCATTTTGGTAAGGCGTCACGATTCACGGACCAAACTGTGAAGTTTTCTGTTTTCAAAGTTTTTTGCTGAGGGCTCTCTTCTGGATCGTCGCTGAGCCCATGATGGCTGCCAACTGTAGTTCATTTGTTGTGATATTCCTCGGGATATTTTTTTAATCTCTGTGAGGTTCTTCTTCATCATTCCCATGAGGTTCTTCATCATCACTGGTACATCAATTAACATCACTGATTGTCTAAAATCACCGGTATTAACACCTCAATTAGCAATGCCTTCTCTTTTTTTTGCACCAAAGTATGATATCTGGTCAAAATGCTTTGTTTTCGATGTTCATGCCCAATGGGATCATAAGGTCGTACGTGAGCGGTACTTCAATGTTTTCAGTGTTTGCTTTTGGTTCATTTTCCCACGAATTCTCTGGAACTGGAATATCAAAGTTTTTGCAGATGTACCAGCAGATTACTTTACAAACACTGTTGTGTCGTTGTGTGTACAACTGTTGACATGTTGTTTTTTTCAGTCATTAAGCGTCACATATTTGCGTTCTCTTTGCTAACCCCACCTCGACCCCTCACCTGCATTTTTTTCCTCCTTTCCCCCACCCTTTCTCTCACCCTGTCCCCTCCTCACAAAATGCAGCATTCTCCTCCCACACCTCTGTCGCTCTCTCTGCGCGCGCGTGTGTGTGTGTGTGTGTGTGTGTGTGTGTGTGTGTGTGTGTGTGTGTGTGTGTGTGTGTGTGTGTGTGTGTGTGTGTGTGTGTGTGTGTGTGCGTGCGCGCGTGTGCGCGCGCATCCCTCTTTTTGGTGAGGTACAACATTTGGTGAGGTGTCACTCTCCCCACCTCCCCCCTAACTCCACCTTCATCCTCTCTGTCTCCCCTTCCCCCTGTCACCCTACACTTGCCTCCTCTCTCTCTTTTTTTCTCCCCCCCCCCACTTTATTGACCTGTCAGCGAAGCAACGGGTTGTATTTGCTAGTATATAATGATACATCAATCACACCTCCTGGTTGTTTTGGTGAGCATCGCTGCGGATTATGTCTCACACGGTAAAACCACAGAATCCGCAAAGAGCAATTGTCTGTCTGCCACCAGACAATTATTTCTGCTAATGCAAACCATTCAGTGTAGGACTTTATGTCCATTGGAGATTGGGGGAAGTGCTCGTCACACTTCACATATTTCGATATCATGATACATTTTAATAAACACATACATATCAATGAATAAACAAACAAGTGTTTTGAGTAAACAAGCATCATCATTAAAATATCAAAATTATGGTTTGTGATCGACAGCATGATAATTCCGAAAAAAGATCAGCTCTCATGGTAAATAGGGAAGAACCACATTTAATTACAAGACATGTCGTTAAATTGTCAAAATCTGAATAATTACTCATCGTTTCTATGAGTGATCGAGGGCCTAGAGTACGATCAATGATCATTTCTCCAGACATACATTTATATTATACTTGAAGGGGAGTCCATCACAAGCTTGTAAGGCCTTAAAGAAGACTTGAGAATCAAAGGTAAATTCGCCGGTGGATTTGTTAAATCAGTGCTAGATATCTTTCAAGTGCACCAAGAAATGGACAAAATAGAAAACAGATTGGAAAATGGTCTTTCTCCACATCTCACTATCCGATTTTCCCGCAGCTCATACATATATTCGACTTCGTGTGTCTGCCTCACAGCTTTCATCACCAGTGTTTCGATACAGATGGAGTTAATGGCTTTCCAGCATAAATGTTCTGGGAAAGAATGTTCATTATCAAAGCACAGTGGCTTTTTATGTCGTTTGGCAACCTGAAAGCTGAGGTCAAATAACTGATTGCTCAACATACTGCACTGGAATGTGCAAGGGCAGTGTATGGTTTGTTGTCAAGCACCACGTGAGCAAAAATAAATGAATGAGATTAAACTCAACAAAACGAACAAGCCAGCGATGATTTTACCATTTTATGGATATCATTCTTTGCAAGGTTGCTTTGATTAATTATTCGATGTATGCAGTGGGATGTAAGGTGTGGGGGAAGGGGAAGGTGAAGGTTATGGTTCAACGTATGTACAAATCCTGAGTCTCATGATTTTTATTGCACATTCAATTCGTGTGAGATAATATATTCCCGGATTTCAATTGTTCATTTGCTTCAAATAGTCCTCGTATTTGGGAAGGTAAACATGCAACATTTCTTTTCATCCCGGTATCAATTCGGCTGCACCAAAAGCTTTTGAGCAGTTGCAAAAGTAACGGAATTGTTGCATAATTATTACATCACATGGTGTTTACCCTGGGGAAATTCTGGCATCAAACTGGGGCCTGATCTGCCGAATTTGCTTTCCTTTCATTGAACCGTACTCGCTGACCAAAGCACCGACAAGTTTCTCACTGAAAACCTGCCGAATGTAAAACGCTGCAAACCGACCTTGACCTGGATTTCAACAATCACGACAACTAAATTGTGACTCTTTTATCAGTTATCAACCAATCCTAAGAAGACAAATTTAAAGGTGAGCTCGATTTGAAATGAAACCATATGGATCGAGTTGAAATGGGGGAGTGTGTCAAAGGAGGATTTATAAATCACCGTGCTATCTTATCTGCAAAAATATCTGCACACACCTCCACTCTGGATCTGCCTCATCTTCGTCAAATGCTGTCGAAAGGCTGGTGATGTTAAGTGAAGTATAATGATGCTGCTGTGTCACAATGAGGAATCATTTTGCTGGGCCCATGGCCTGGGCTCCAAGGCACAGTGCAGCGAGCCGCAGAGCCCGGGCCCCAAAGCCATGTGGAGGCTTGTGGCACTAGCTATTAAAAGCATTTCAGAAAGGGGAAGCCGCACACGCTCAGGTCAGCACAGCATCATTGGGAAAGTTACACAACAACGAAAAGTCGCAAACCAAAGTGTTTTGACACTGCGAGAAAGCATTGATAGGCAAGTATTGTTTGTTTGTGTTTTTTTAACAAGACTCACGTTTCACACATATCAAATTTAACAACACTGTTGCATACAAAGGCCCGGTCATGATCCATATCAAATTAGACGTCGGGCGCTGTCGTCACAAAACGATATCGCATGATATACTTCCAAATGAAAATAAACACAGTCCTTAATTACCATAATTCTTGGGGTTTTAAAAAATACGCTTTCACCTCAAATACTCACTGCAGTTGTTTAGAAATATATTGGAATGAAAAAAAGTCAATGAAAAGAAAAACGTGATGAAGAAATCATGGCTACCGCAATTACAACACTGCAAGCACTTGCAGAAGTGATGTACAAGCGCAAAGAGCCTCTGCCAAAAGTCAATGAGCTGCGAGTTGCAGTGACAGTGCAGTGGAGCTAAACGAGGATGGGGAAGAATTGGTGTTATCAGATGTGAATGCAGATATTTTACAGAAATGCATACAACTGCCGAGACTGTGACGTATATTAGGAAAATCTGAACAACCATAATATTGTTACGGCTGTGGAAATTCGCAATACACCATAAAGGGTCCTTCGATCAGTTATGACGCAAAGTTTATGTGCAGGTAGGTCCCCACCGTTGTTTAAAGGGATTTTCTTCGTGTTCACCGGTCTGCGACCCTTTGAGATAGCCGTTTTTCTTTATCTATCGTTATTTTGAGTCACCATTGCAACAAACCTCCACACAAACAACCGCCACCACCAACTATGCCATAACGCCAAACACGCTCATACCACCCCAATCACCACCCTCTTCGCCACTACGCCCGCTTACGAACGCCATCCTTCACGGACCACGGTAGGACGGTTTCCGTGTCGGAAACCGTCCGAGAAGGATTGGCACAACAAAAGCTCTTGTGAGGCCTGTGGGGTTTTTTCCCGCCGATTTTCCCCGTGCTTGGTGTGAAGGAAAGGGGGAGGGCAGCTCGCCGCCGATTGGTGGATGCACAGCGTGAGGCGGTCGGGGTGAGGGAACGCCCCTTTTTGGGAACCTTCTCGAAGGAAGGTGGAGCCGAAAACGGGGAGGAGCGAAGGGCGGAGCCCCGCACTATATAAGGTGGACCGCGCGAGAGGCTCGCTCTCTCTGTCGGGGTCGTGTTGGATTCTACTCGCTCTCTAGGTGGACGTCATCCGCTCACTTCATCTTCGAGCTCTCTCTTGGTGGTCAAGGTCGGGCTCTCTCGTCTTGGCGTTGGGCGACCTGTCAGTGAAGGCGCGGGCCGGTGGCAAGTCCGGGCGACGCCTCGGAGAAGCAGACGGGAGGAGCAGCCCTGCCGGCTGTGTGGTGCGAATCTGCGCATCAGGCGAGGGACGCCGGAGAGAACTCACCGACCACATCATCGCAAAGGCCCGAGAGCAGGTGCCGCTACGCTAGCTGCCATGGTAACAAGGCGTCGCGACCTGCCCACCGTCACACCTCGAGGGGGCAGGTAACCAGCACGGTCTCGCGGGCCTTTTCGGTCATCCACGGCCCACGACCATAAAGGTTTACGAACCCCGTCTACCTCCCTGCCTATGGGGAGGGTTTTCCTGTTGTTTTTGTATGCATGCTGTGGCGCCGTGTCCTGTTAAGTAACAACTGTTAAGTGCATGTACATTCTCATTGTAGTCGGTGGTATTGCTTTTTATTTGCCTTGCTTGTATGTGTGAAGTGTGTGAAGCTCCGATGGGCAGAGCACATGTGTTCGTGTGGGGAACCCCTCGAAACGCGAGGCTCGTTTTTTTGATGCGCAGGGTGATGTCATGGCTGCACGTAAGGTTGGAATCCGGCAGGAGGGAAGTCCCTGCCGGATGGTACCGTCCGAGAAGGGACGAGGTGCGCGAGCAGCTGCCATGACGTCACGGGAGTAAAAGAGCGCAGGTTGCGAGTTGGGGCGCTGGTGCTGCACGAATAGAAAAACAAACAAACAAGCAAGCCTCGCTTCGGGTGCACAGGATTCCCGAGGGAGGGGTGAAAGACCCCCTGTCTTGGGCACAGGATGGCACTAGCTAGGGGGAAGGCGCTCACTTACACTTCCTCACTAATCGGTGGTATGTCGGCGACTGACAGCTTCTGTAGGCGGGGAAATATTCACACATACGGATTAGGATCGCCTACATACGTGCACCAAACCACGCCTCCCTAGCTTAATTTGTTTACGCACGAAAAATTAAGGTTGGATACTTTTTGAACACACCTCGTGTATACATATACATATATATTGTTACCGCTGTGGAAATTCGCAAACCACCATTCAGGTCCCGTAGGTGAGATATCTCTTAAGTACATGTGTAGTTAGCCCCAAACGCGCTGTTGAGAGGGAATTAATGTGATTCATTCGGGCTGCAACGCTTTGAGATAGCCGTTTTTCTGTTCTATCTTTATTTTGAACCAGCCACGCTCCAACCGTCAGACAACAACAACAACGCCAACAGCCACGACCTTTACCTTCACAACTCGCTCCCGCAAACATCGCATCACCGCCATTCCAAACGGCGCCATGGCCATCGGCGACCGCCGGAAACCCTCCACCACCTTCACCTCCCTCCTACGGCCATTTCCGCACCACCTGTGAGCACCGAGCGTCGGGCTGTCCTGGGCTCGTACAAGATAAGCGCCGAGCCGTGAGTGCAAATAGCGGCCTTTCCGTGGAGAATTCGGATCAGGAATGCTACACGCCCACTTCTGATCCGTCCAATTAGGAAGCGCGGGGTGGCTTGGCCCCGCCTCCAGGAGCGTCTGTCTGGAATCGAGATATGCAAATTCTAGGATCAGGGGATATTCATGCCCCTTCTCCTCCGTCCAATCGGCGAGCGTGGCTCCGCCCTCGAGGAGATCCTGATCCGGAAATTTGCATATTGTTTTCTCCTGCTGGCCTATAAAACGGCGAACACGAGGCGAATGAAAAGAGTAGTTGCGCAGAGAGTTAGTTTTTGGTTGGAGTTGTTGGGAAGCAGTCAAGTCGGGTTGGAGAGCGGAGCAGAGTGGAGTTGGGAGGCGAAGGCGTCAAGGTGGTTTTCTGCAGTCGGCTGAGGAGAATTGGGGGAAGAGTCCAAGGAGCTCGGGTCTGAGGCAGGGAAGACGACAGTCGGCGACGAGGTCGCGGTGGGATCGCTCGTCGCGGGACCCAAGCCAGCCAACCATTCTCCTTCCCCCAGGGCATCAACAATTCCCCCGCCACTCCAAGTGGTGCCAACGAAACCCGCGAAGGAGCACGAAGTCGGGGCACCGCCAGGCAGCCACATTTGCGGCTCATCACGAGGACGCGGGTAGGACCCCCCGGTCTCGCGGGCCTGACCGCTCCTTCAGGTCCTGCGCACACATTGACCTACAAGCCCGTCTGCCCCCTTGCCTATGAGGTTGGCTTCTTTCCTTTGCTTTTGAGTAAATGTGTGTCGGCACCAGTCTGGTGAAGTAAAACTGTTTAAGTGTTGCCGTGTGTCGGTCTTAGTCGGTGGTATCTCTGCGTCATTGTTTCTTTTGTTGCATTTGATATATGTGCATTCTGTTTGGCTGTATATGTGTGCTCTCCGTGTGCCGCGGAATAAATGTGCATTATGTTGAAATGTTTTCCCGTTTCGCTTCATCTTAACTTTAATTGAATCTCCATCTTGCTTCACGTAACGGGTTCGTCGTGGGCTTAATACGCCCGATAATTAATCGGAACCGTCGAGGCCGACGATAACACCGCTCGGTTATCCCGATAGTACGGAACGGGCCGCTTAAGCGGCCCGTGTCCGGAGTCGACCTGCGGCGAGGTGCGATCGCCCGGTCTACCATCCGCGTGGGTACTTAGGTAGGTCGAGTTTGGCGAACAACCCTATCCCACGCGGGTGGCCGATTGGCAAGATCGTGGTGAGGCCGAAAAGCCCACCCGTGACTAGCTCCCGGCGTTAGTCCGGCGTTTTCAAATGTATTTCTCCTCAATCACCTCTGTGCACACAATTTATTTTTGTGCATAGATCTGCACTAAAAAGTAAATAAATATATATAAATAAATCATTGGTTCTTTTCCTACATGTTAGAACACAGAAGCACAACAAAGACCGACTAATTTTTGAAGCTTCTGACTTGACAGGGAGCCCAGCACGTGCATCACTATAAAGTCACTTCTTTTGAAAGTGTGACACGATGGCAAGCTGTGACAAAGCCTTACAAAGTGTCTAAAACACATCTATAATACTTTGCTTGAAACTACAAGTGGTTTTACATTCTAAAATGAGCTCAACAGAACATTGTCATCTCAATAGTTTTGCCATCAGATGCAGTTGCTGCAATATCACTTTGAAGATAACCTTTCAAGATCTGGTGGAAAGGAATGAGATTGAGAATTTGCTAGCCCAGCTGCATTTTGAATTTCATGAAAGGAAATAAAATACCTGGTGCAGGTATATTTAAAAAAAGAGTTGAGGATGAAGCCACACTGAAAATGATCCTTAAAATAAACCACCAAAAAAAAATATGGTGAGATATCTCAATATCTCAACAAAAAAAAAATCTCAGGCAAAATATGGTGAGAGATTCAGAAAACGATGGTAAAGTTTAGACACACCTAAAGAAAGGGAGAAATTTATTGCAAACCTTGAATTTGGATTGTAAGCAGTGGCGGGAAAGCATGTTACCACCCAGCACAAGCCTGTGGTGTTTGTGGTATGGATGGAGAGAAGGAGGGAGGTTAAGAACAGGGGTAGGAAGATTATTAGGTGATGGAAGTGTAGGGGAAACATCACCGTAGAGTACAAGGTGAGGGTGAGGGCCAGGTATGAGCAACTGAGTGAAGAAGCAGAAGGTTTGGAGAGAGAGGAGTGGAAGAAGTATGGAGAGGTGTTGAGGGGAATTGCAGAAGTTTTGTGTGGAAGGACGTCAGGAAATGGTGTATCATCGAGGGATAGAAACCAGATGTGGTGGACAGAGGAGGGAGCAAAGGCAGTTGATGAAATATTGGAGGTTTGGAAGAGGATAGAGAAGGTCAAGGATGGCGGGGGGGGGCAGCCGGATGCGGGGTTGTTGCACCTGTATGGCCAAAAGAAGGAGGCAACAAGGAGAGCTGTGGATAAGGTGAGGAATGATATTGAGGAGGTGTACAAGTTGGAAGAGGATGGTGGAAAGAGGATGGCTCATGACAGGGATGTGGATTGTCAGGAGATGGGGGAGGGGGAGGGTGATTAAGGATGGGGGTGGGAGGCTAGTGACAAAGAACGGGGCAGTATTGAAGGTGTAGGAAGGATATTTCAGGGAGCTGTTGAACCAGGGAGGAAGCAACCGCAAGCTGGGGCCACAGTGTTATGGAAAGGGGAAAAAGGAGTTGGTGGAGATCACAGAGGAGGAGGTGCAGATGGCATTGAGAAGGATGAATACAGGAAGAGCGCAAAGCATTGATGAAGTGTGGACAGAGATGATAATTGCAGCGGGAGACGTTGGAGTCAGGTGGAGAAAGAGGCTGTCAAATGCATGTATGATAGACAGATAGAGGGTTCAGTTCCAGAGGAGTGGAGGACAGGGTTAATTGTGCCGATATAGAAGGGGAACAGCAATGTTCAAGGCCCGTACAGGGGCATTACACTCCGAAGTCACATCACGAAGGAGCTGGAGAGGATTCTGGACAGGAGGAAAAGGAAGAGGGTGCAGATAAGATCGGAGAAGAGCAGCAGTGGTTTAGAAAAGGTAGGTGGATGACGGATGGGATGTTCACGCTGAGACAGCTGGTGGGGAAGAGGTTGGAGGTGCAAGGTGAAATGGCATTGGGATTTGTGGACATGGAGAAGGCTTATGACACTGTCCCAAGAGAGATGGTGATGGCAGCACTGAGATGGATAGGAGTGCCGGAAACAGAAGTTAGGTTGGTTGAAGATGGACAAGGGAATGAAGGGAAGAGTTTTGGTTGATCCTGGGATGTCTGAGGAGTTCAGCGTGAACATCGGTTTGAGACAGGGAAGCGCTCTCAGCCCATTAATGTTTATCATGGTGATGCAGCTGGTAAGCAGGAAGATAAATGTGAGGGGTATTCTGGGGAGGATGTTGTATGTGGATGATCTGGCAGTAGTAGTGGAGCATAGGTGGGAGATGCAAGAAGAAATGGGGGAGTGGAAGGAGGCATTTGAGAAACAGAGGCTGAAGACGAGTATGGAGAAGACTGAGGTGATGTGGGTCGGCCAGTGGAGAAAATAAATGATTATCAGGTTCGAGGGGAAGAAGATCAGACAGGGAAATAGGTTTGAGTATCTGGGAGGAACAGTGACTGGAGATGGTAAGTTGGAGGCAGAGGTGTGGAGGAGGATTCAGGTGGGTGAGAATGCATGGAGGAGGGTGGAGGGATTAATGGCAGACAAAGTTTTCAAGGAAATTGAAAGGGAAGGTTCTGATGTCGTATGTAATGCCGGCCTACCTTTATGGCCTGGAAACAGTGGCACTGACAGAGAGCCAACAACGGAGGCTGCAGGTTGATAAGAACAACTGGGTCAGGATTGCAGGAGTGAAGAGTGTGGATAGGAGGAGGATGAATGAACTGAGGGAGGAGATTGGTGAGCAGATGAACTTGACAGGGAGATTGATGAAATTCCAGCTGAAGTGCAGATGGGGGGGAAGAGAGAATGGCAAAGAGAGTGGATAGATTGAGGGAGCAAGATAGGAGGAAAAGAGGTAGACCACGGTTGAGATGGGAGGATTGTGTGAGGAGGGATATCAGTAAGGTGGGAGCAGTTGGAGAGTGGTGAGAGTTGGTTGAGGACAGAAGGAAGTGAAGGAGTATCGTGGCTGAGGTAGGGCAAAAGCTTGATGCCATTGGACCTCATCCCTTATAAAAGGAAAATGAGGAGGAGAACAATTGAATGAAACACTTTTTGTGGTTTTCTCTGCACTGCCCATACAGCTGCTTGGCAGTAAGCGATATTGGAGAATGGTATCCGAGGTTTTAAAGGAAAGCTGCAAGTTCAAACAGTGCAAACCGTCATTAGCAATGAGAAAATAATAAGGAAAAATGAGTGTTATCGAAACGAGAAGGCAAAATTACCAGATATTATTGGTGATACTGAAATGCAGGTCACATTTGCCTGTATACCAGACTGCATTCGGAACTTTTAAAAGTCTTAAGTGAATTCATGTTTACCTACCCTCAAGATCTTAATCTGCAGTTTGTTATATGCAGAGGTTGAGGCTCACAGAAAAGTTGGATGATAAATGGTGGAAGGAGAACAAACGAATGACGAGGGGAAGAAATACAGGCACAGAAGGAACATGCAGATGAACAAGCTCAAATGAGCTAAGATCCTCGTCCTCTTTATGATGACGTCATAAAAACGAATATGACGTCATTGTGATGTATCAGGTTTGCGATAAATTATCTGTGCTGATGCCCGGCTTGATTCCCGCAAACAAAATTCAAACAGCTTGCATAGTTTCGGAGATAATGGTGTCGGCGATTTCCATTAGCGGCGATATTATGACGTCAACTTTTTTTCTCGGAAGAATTTCCAAAATTGGAGATGGTTACTGCCTGCATGTGGGCTTTCTGCATATACAAGGCAAGTTTCACGAAGATCCGATGAAAACTCTGGGTTGTGAAACAAAAAATGTCAAAAATAGGAATGACGTCATAAAAATTGATATGATGTCATAGTGACGTATCACATGTGCGGAAAGTCATCTCTGCTAATGCCCTGTTCGATTCCCGCAAACAGAATTCAAAAAGCTTGCCTAGTTTCGGAGATAATTTTTAGGCAATTTCCATTAGCGGAGATATTTTGACGTCATAACTTTTTTTTCTAGGAGGAATTTTCAAAATCGGAGATGGTTCCTGTCTGCGCAGGGTATTTTTACATGTATATGCCAAGTTTCAGGAAGTTTCGATGAAAACTGTAGGCTGTGAAACAAAAAAGTCCAGAAGAAGAAGATGAAGAACAACAACATGAGTAAGACTTTGAGATCCTCCACGAGGATATAAAAAAAAACAAAATAATTTTTATTACAAGTGGAGTGGAAATGTACATAGGAAACAAGGTTAGTGTGAATAGAAAATCTCGTCGGTACGTGTGGTTGGAAACATGGGATGACAACGGGCTGCACTCTTGAATTGGAGGGAAGAGTACAAGAGGATAGACTTGGGAAGCAGATTCAAGAGAGGAGTGAAAGGGATAAGAGATAGTGGGGGTGGAGGGAGGGAAGGAGTGGAGCTGAGCAGAAAGTTTGGACTCAATAGGGTAATGAGGAATGGGTTACTGGATAATATATGAGATCACAGGGCTACTCAACATTCAGAATCCATTTCAATACTCGATCCATCATCTGGCAAGGCCAATAAGACTGGCAACCAACCCAAAGGGACACTTTTGTTTGGGCTCTTTAAAACACCCACACAGTTTATGAAGAATTGATATGTCAATTGAGGTACATAAAAAAAAAGAGAAAAGAAACAGAACACCATCAATTATTCCACTTGGCATAAAACGTTCAGCTGCATTATGTAATCACATGTTTAATGCACGACTGTCCCTCCAGTAACAACCAATGTTTCGTGAAACAGTTCAATATTGCACTGGCAACAGTAATGTAGTTACACTGGAATGGTTCCCTGCTTGTCACAAACATTGATGCAACACACATCTTCCAGCAAATGGAATTACCCCTGCCTGCAAGAATTCGTCATTGGTTCTGGTAACAAGCAATGCTGTTATTGTTTCAATAACCAACACTTATTGTACTGCACTACTGCAAAGTATCAAAATTAATGCCAAACAAAATCTTCACAAATCCAAATGGACCGATGAGGAAGAAGTAAACGTTCCAGCAACACCAACAACAAAAAGGCCCGATCGATTCGCTGCCTCAAATGAGTTGAGACAGGAAGCCCCCCCACCCCGGCCCCCATTTTTTCCAAAAAGAAAAAGTATAAAATTCAAAATCAAGACAAGATTGGAATAAATTGTAAAAGCTAGGTTGTGGAAAAGGTAAGGGGGGTGGGAGGGAGGGTACCAGGAAGGAGAGGGCGAGATGTCAATAGGATATCGGATAGGTCTCCAGGGCTCTCGAGACAGTGTGATGGATGGGCGCAATCAGAAAAGAAAGACAAAACAGCTATTCTGAACATTAATGGCAGGAAAGTCTGCAGTTTTACAACTAATAGGTCTAGGTCGGTGGCTCCTTTCCAAAGCAAATGATTCCAACAGCAAGATTTAAAACTGTCAAATGGTTTGTCATCAACGGAAGGATTGGCCACATTTTGCTCAACATAATAGGAACATTATGCGAAGGAAATGTCCAACATTGCATTTCAAGCTTCCAGCAGAATTTGCCAGAATTTCACACTCCCAAACCTCTCCAAACTGTTTCATGTTTGCCCGTCTCCCTTTCAAAATGATACTTCTCCATTCTCAATTGCCTTGGCTCTTCCGCAAGTCTCCTCATTGCAGAGAGGAGAGTTTAAAGAAGGAGGCGAAGAAACAAAATGGATGACTTCATTTATTTCAAGATAATTAGGAGTTTTTGTATTAATAACAGCTTTTAAAGATTACTCAAGATAAACAAGATACTCAGTTTGCCTTTCATTGATGATGGAGGGAAACGGTAACTTGGCACCAAGAGATATTTGTGCAAGAAGCTTCTCTTTACAAGCTTAGCAAGTTCACACATTATATATATATATATATATATATATATATATATATATATATATATATATATATATATATATATATATATATATATATTGTTGCGGATTCGCGCCCGCCGGCGTGCGAACGGCCACGTAACTCGAATCGTGGCACGTCGCCCACCGGACGGACAATCCCGTCGTGACCCTCTCGGACTAACGCCAGGAACTAGTCACGGGTGGACCTTTCGGCCTCCACCACGATCGTGCCAATTGGCCCACCGCGTGGGATAGGGTTGCTCGCCAAATTCGACCTACCTAAGTACCCACACGGAGGGTAGACCGGGCGATCGCACCTCGCCGCAGGTCGACTTCGGACACGGGCCACTTTAAGCGACCCGTTCCATACTATCGGGATAACCGAGCGGTGTTATCGTCGGCCTCGACGGTTCGATTAATTATCGGGCGTTTTAGCCCACGACCAACCCTTCACGTGAAGTAAGATGGAGATTCAATAAAGGAAAAGACGAAGCGAAACGGGAAAACAGTTCAACATAAAGCACATTTATTTCGCGATGAACGGAAAGCACACACATACAATTACACCAAAAGCAAATGTAAAAGAAGAAGAAGAAACACACAATAATGCACAAAAAGCAAATGTAAAAGCAAAAGACAATGCAGAGCTAACCGACTACCGAGCACACGGCAACACTTATACAGTTTTACTTCACAGACGGCGCCGACAACACATACACTCAAAGCAAAAGAAAAGGACCACCCTCAAGGATGAGGGTGGTAGGCGGGCCTGGGGCCGAGACCGCGTCGGGCCTACCCGTCTGATGATGAGCCGCAAGATGGCGGTGGCGCCCCGACTCCGCGGGCCGCGCGGACAGTGTCTGGTAGGGGTGGGAACGGGGCCCCCTTCTCGCACTATCTCAGCGCGGGGGGAAACAGGAGGGGGTTGTTGATGCTCGGGGGAAGGAGGATATCTCCCTGTCTCGGGTCCCGCGACGAGCGTCTCCACCACGACCTCGGTCGCGCCGCCGGCCTCTCCCTCCGCAGCTCCCCGACTCCGACACGAGCACCCCCTCGACCGCCTTCGCCGCCGCCACATCTCCACAGCTCCGTCCAACCGCCTTCTCCGACTCCTCTCTTGACTTGTCCCAACTCTTCACTGACTCCGAACTCTTAACTGCCTCCCCTCCGAACTGCCCTGTTTGGCGAGCGCAGCCCCTTATATGCCCCGTGGCCTCGCTCCTTCACCTTCGACCCTTTACCTCCGACCCTTCACCTCTAACTGGCTCCCCATTGGACCGAGGAAAAGTGGGCGTGAATGCTTTTTGATCCATGAATTTGCATATAGCGATATTACTCCAACGCACCTGGAGGCGGGGCCAAATCGCCCCACGCTCGCCGATAGGACGGAACAGAAGTGGGCGTGAGTCGTTTTTGATCCGTTTTCTTCGGAAAGGCCGGCGCCTTTGCACCCGCTGCTCGGTGCTCGCCCTGCACGAGTCCAGTATCGGTGCCCAGAAGCGGAGTGGGAATGACGGTGATGCGATGGTTGCGAGGGCGAGATGTGACGGTAAAGGTCGTGGCTGTTGTTGTGAAGCGGCGTTGCGGTTGGTGGTTGTTGTGTGATGGCTGGTGAGATGTGGTTGGTGGTGGTAGTAATGGCGGCTGGTCCAAAATAAAGATAGTAAAAGAAAAACGGCTATCTAGAAGGGTCGCAGCCCGCATGAATGACATTTATGAATCTAAATTTATGAATCATCATGAATCTAAACAACGGGTTTGGGCCTAACTACACATATACTTACAGAGATATCTCACCTAAGGGACCTGAATGGTGGTTTGCGAATTTCGTCAACCACAACACTACCCCCTCCCCTTTTTACAGACTCGTCCCGAGTCGTCAAATTTTCGTGTGTCATCATGTGTAGTTTTCCCCGAGTACATTTTACCTACGGATCCCTGAGTGCGACATTCATGGTATTCGTGTCCCCAAAATAAATAACCTGAGGGCTGAGTAACTACCTAAACAAACCCACTCACACGGACGACTGAAATAAAATTGCCGGCGCTAGGACAGACATGCCGGGGGCGCACTCACATTTACAGTACATCTCACCTTAACTTACAAATTTTACACTAAACCATGGCCCAGGATCAATGAACTCTGCAAAAAGAAAGCAGTTAGCAGGGAGCCAGGCTGCTCACATGCAGTCTCTGGCTCAAACAATGCAGGTGACAGGGAACGTGGCCGGCTGCTCACTCGCAGTCCAAGGCCTTCCCTTTTTAACTGAACGCAGTGAACCACAACGGTGCATGGGCTGCACAAACGTAGTCTCCGTGCCAGCTCAAGTGGCACACGCAATGAACACAACGGATGGATGGATGAATGGATGAATGCAAACACGGTGCACGGCCCGCCACTGAAGGCCCGTGTTGTAGCTGCCAACAGGGCAGTTCTCGCAGCTTGCAAACTGTTGCTTTCTGATCCTGGCGCACATGGCAATGAACAGGGGGGGGGGGCAAAGCAAAATTGAACGGGGCTGGTGAACGTGGGCAGTGGGCATGGCATGGCATGGCAAAGGCAGCAGGCAAACACAGCCTGCAGAACCAGGCCGTTGCAGGCAAACACAGCCGGCAGATGAACTGGCCGGCACAGGCCTTGAAGTACCACAGCTGCAGATGATCCGGCCGGCACAGGCCTTGCAGCAACACAACAGCTGCCGATGAAGTGGGCCGGCACAGGCGTTGAAGAAAAACACGGCCAGCCGATGGCACAGGCCTTGCAGAAAACAGCTGCAGACGATCCGGCCGGCACAGGCCTTGCAGCACAGCAGCTGCAGACGAGCCAGCCGGCACAGGCCTTGCAGCAAAACAACAGCTGCCGATGAAGTGGGCCGGCCTTTGCCTTGCAGCAACGCAGCCAGCAGATGAAGCTGGCCAGCCTTTGCCGTTCAGTGGAGGTTGGTGGAGGGAGTGCGGTGGTGCTGGCCACTCGGAAGGCGGGCTCGGACCTACCTACCTGTCTCCCTCCCACCTATCGCCTTTGCCTGTCACTGTACATACCCACTCCCTTAATTTGTCAAACCCCAATTTAGCCCCAACTTATTTTCTTTTATTTTTTTACTTCCCCACTATAAATCGTCCCCTAACCCCCTGTACTGTCCTTGTTCGGCTAACCTATCCTGTCACCTAGCCTACTCCCAACCCCTACGTTCCCTTCCCGGAGGGGAACAAGGGAGAGCTAGCGTCCTGTGTCGAGGCCCAATGAAGCCTCAGGATGGCCTCCCCAGAGTTCAGCGATCTATAACCAAAGTGGGTCCAGCGGTCCACAACGAGAGCGAGGGGATGGATGGTGCGGAGGGGTATATCTCCGAATCTACCCTAACCATTTAACTGTTAAACTACCCCGGGGCTTTCAACAAGCGCCTCTCGCTTAAACTATTGGTTCTATAAACCCAGATTCCCGTCGCCTGTGTTGGTGTCACCACAATTTCGGGCCTCGCCCCCCAATTTTCTCTCCGTGCCCTCACACGGTCTCATGGCTGGGACACGTGGCTCCCTTTGGCAGGCACGACCCTCTGCCGAATCTCCCGCTATGGCACCCCCAGGCACTACACTGCCTCCGAGCCTACCAGCTCCCTAACACCGGGGAGTGCCCCCCATGGCACCTCCCCTGAAACGCACACGTGGCAGGCTGGCTTCCCAGGCCCCTTTCCGAGGGTCACCCGTGCCCACAACACTGCCCACGCGGGTAATGGCGCCCCGGGCCCCCGCACCAAGCAGGCGCACCCATGCCCACTACGCTATCCCGGCCCCCCATGGGCCCTTGGCCTACCACGGCCGACTAGCCTGGTGCCCGGGGTTCCCACTCAGCGATACTCACTTTTCGCAGCCACGCTCCCAGCCCGTCAACAGGGCTCCTGCACCCCTCCAAATGGGTTTCGAGCCTACACTCCCACCAACAACAAAACGACCTCCATTTTTGTTAATTTGACTAACCCACTAACTCACTCTACACTGACCCCGGGGTCCCTTGGGCGGGAGTAACTCCTCCCCCCAATCACTCATCGCACCATGCATTCCCCATTCGCTCCACTCACACAGACCCGCTGGCCTCACTCACTCAACAAGTACTCACCTCACAACTCACCAACTCTTCAACACACACACCGCTGAACTCTGCCATCCTTCTATCTGCATCCCCTAACTAACTCGTGCTCCCACGTCGTCCCTTATACTATAGCACGTTTCATTTAACACTACGTAGCTAAACTACGTCAACTCTACACATCCAAAGTCTGTCTCTGTCTCCAAATAATCCCATTAATCAATTTCCCAACCTAAATCTCGCTACAATCCCTCTAACTAATCCATTCCACGGACTCCATGAGGACTTACCCCTGCCCCATGAAGTCGGTCTAGCTCAGCTAACCCTTCCCCCTGACTAGTTTCCATCCTGTGCCCTGGTCAAGGGGGTCTTCCACCCCTTGCCCAGGAATCCTGTGCACCCGAAAGTGAGGCTTGCTTTTTTTTTTCTTTCCACATGCGCAGCACCAGCGCGGCAACTCACAGCTCGCGCACTTTGCACCTGCCCGTGACGTCATGCAGCTGCACGTGTTCCTCGTCCCTCCTTGGACGGTACCATCCGGCAGGGATACCCCTCCTGCCGGATTCCAACCCCACGTGCAGCCATGACGTCACCGTGCGCATAAAAAAAAAACAAGCCCCACGTCTCGAGGGGTTCCCCACGCGAACACATGTGCGTTGCCCATTGGAGCTTCACACACACGCCCGCGTGGAGATCCCATCCGGTCCAAATCCAAATCCTGCCTAACTTTGTCCGTCCGCGGGATCGGCAAATCCACCGCGTGCGTTTCCGGACCGGGACTTCACTCTCGCAAGCGAGCATGTGGGGGCCTCGTGCGTTGCACAGCACGGACCTCGTGCTCACTTCTGGGTGAACCCGGCACGGTCCCCGAAACAACTACAGCCGCTACTCGGCTTCCTTTCCTCACATGTCGCCGTCGTCGCCATTCGACCCACGCACACCTGCGTGTTACGACGCTCACACTCCATTCCATTACATTCACCCCGGGAGACGCGGCTGCATGTTCACACATGCCCACCGACATCTCCCTGACATACCGCTCTCTCACACACACGGTCTCCCTTGCACTCGGCCGTTCACTCACGCATGCCATTACCCTTGCACAAACCACACCACTCAAACACGCAGGGGCACTCACCCGCGGTGCCTCATCCACACACCGTGCCTCACTCACACACGCGGGGGAACTCACCCGCGGTGCCTCACTCATACACCGTGCCTCACTCACACACGCGGGGGCACTCAACCGCGGTGTTTCATCCATACTGGCCGTTTCATCCACACACACGGCCTCTTCCACTTGCAGTGCCCCTTTTACACACGGCGTGCTGGGAAGCACGTACTCCGGCACAATCGCCACCACACCACTCACACACGGGGTCGCTTCCACACACGGGGACGCACTCACACCTTGCACCACACACACAGGGACAACCACACTGGGGATTCGTGTCCCCACAAGGGTCTCCGGGGCCTCTATACCCCCCAAGCTCTCCGTGCACCTGTCCACAGCACTCGTCCCCTCAACCTCGCAAAGCACGACCGAACCCACCTGGTCGTGACTCGCCTCAAGGGGGCATACTCCCTCCCCTCGTTCCTGGAGGAGGCCATCCAGCTGCTCGCACCGGGCCTCCACCCAGTCCACCAGCTCACCCCCATTGTCCTCCACTACCTCCGTGTGTGTGTGTGCGTCACTTACCCCGTCTTCATCGTGTAGTCTTCCCTCTATCGTTCCCATCTCCCGTGTCTCTGCCAACTCAGTCACCTCTTCACCCTTTATCTCCCTTGTCTCAACTATTATTTCCGTCTCTTCCCTTGTTATCTCCCTCGTGCACGTCTCCGTCACCCCAATTAGTTTGTCCCTCTCGGTTACCGTCACGACCCTCGCCCAACACGCTCCCCGAATTATTTTTTCACCCGCCTCCACCGCGGGCCCGACAGCCATTGCACCCCCTTCCAGCTCGTTCGCTCCCACACGTGGAGTCGCCATTTTTAGCTCCCTGGTAACGGCCTTCATGCCCGCCTGCAGGCTTCGGCCCATGTTCTGCGTCTCACCCCGCAGCTTTTTCGTTTCTTCCTTCATTTGCTTGTTCATGCCTTTCATTTCGTTTTTCATTTCATTTGTGTTTGTATCCATCTTTTCGTTCATGCTTTTTATTTCATCCATTTTTTGTGTATTCGCATCCATTTTTTGTGTATTCGCATCCATCCTTGCTGTCATTGCCGCCAGCATGGCGCATAGCTGGGCCATGTCGGGTGCGCTTGGGTGAGCCGTTTCGGCAAGGATCGGGGGGTTTTGGTGGAGAGGGGGAGGGGAGGTGTCATACATCGCGGCCGCCGCCGCACCCATTTCGGGCTCTGGGTTCAGTTGGGGGAGTTCATGTTCCTGCACAACCAACATTTCCTGCACGGGGATTTCATCCTGAGCCATGGATTCTACACATTCTACATCCATTTCTAATACCCCCGGCTCCCGCTCGCCTTGAGACGCCATCTTGCTTCTCGTAAAGGGTTAATTTAGCTCGCTCGTAATTTGGAGGGAATCGGGGGTCGCTCCTCTCACCCCTGGACCGATTCCCGTGAATTTAGCTGGAGACAGGAGAGCCCGTTTTCCCGTTCTCCGATACCAGTGCCGCGAGGAGGGCGATGAATTTATATCGCACGACCTGACACCAGTGTTGCGGATTCGCGCCCGCCGGCGTGCGAACGGCCACGTAACTCGAATCGTGGCACGTCGCCCACCGGACGGACAATCCCGTCGTGACCCTCTCGGACTAACGCCGGGAACTAGTCACGGGTGGACCTTTCGGCCTCCACCACGATCGTGCCAATCGGCCCCCCGCGTGGGATAGGGTTGCTCGCCAAATTCGACCTACCTAAGTACCCACACGGAGGGTAGACCGGGCGATCGCACCTCGCCGCAGGTCGACTTCGGACACGGGCCACTTTAAGCGACCCGTTCCGTACTATCGGGATAACCGAGCGGTGTTATCGTCGGCCTCGACGGTTCGATTAATTATTGGGCGTTTTAGCCCACGACCAACCCTTTACGTGAAGTAAGATGGAGATTCAATAAAGGAAAAGACGAAGCGAAACGGGAAAACAGTTCAACATAAAGCACATTTATTTCGCGATGAACGGAAAGCACACATATACAATTACACCAAAAGCAAATGTAAAAGAAGAAGAAGAAACACACAATAATGCACAAAAAGCAAATGTAAAAGCAAAAGACAATGCAGAGCTAACCGACTACCGAGCACACGGCAACACTTATACAGTTTTACTTCACAGACGGCGCCGACAACACATACACTCAAAGCAAAAGAAAAGGACCACCCTCAAGGATGAGGGGGGTAGGCGGGCCTGGGGCCGAGACCGCGTCGGGCCTACCCGTCTGATGATGAGCCGCAGGATGGCGGTGGCGCCCCGACTCCGCGGGCCGCGCGGACAGTGTCTGGTAGGGGTGGGAACGGGGCCCCCTTCTCGCACTATCTCAGCGCGGGGGGAAACAGGAGGGGGTTGTTGATGCTCGGGGGAAGGAGGATATCTCCCTGTCTCGGGTCCCGCGACGAGCGTCTCCAC
>NC_140964.1:26462442-26464942 GCF_056783735.1 Eptatretus burgeri
TTTCTTTCTTGGCCGATGGCAGACTCGACCCTCAGGTTCAGCATTCTCTCCCAGCCGATTGACCGCTGCCTTTCCTTTTCTTTCTCGCCTCGAAGCCGGCTAGCATTCCCACTCACGGCAGAATCCTTGACGCGCAGGCAGCCTCTCAAAAGCCCACTGCCGTTTCTCATAACTCAACTCCTTCGTTCGCTCGTTTTGAATCACGAGCACGCTTCGAGAGCCACTATTTCCACACACTCGACCCTTTTTATGAAGCCTTCGTTTTTTTCTCTCGTTTGCTCGCTTCGAGACACGAGCACTCTTTTTACGAAGCCTCCGTTCGCTCGCTTCCTTCGAGACATGAGCCCGCCTCTCTCGGCCAAGCCGACCAAAAGCTCCGCCCCTTCGCGGCACTTCCTCTCCTTAGCCACACCCTCTCTCTAGGCCACACCCCCTCAGCCGACTGGGTGGGGCCTATCCCGGGATGGGGTAGGAATCAGAGGGATCTTGTTTCACCACCACTGTACGAACATAAAAACAGTTTCTTACACCTCCCAACACACATATAACGTCCCTTTTACCACACAACCTTGCTAAACAGGCATTTAATGGGGTATCTGAGCTAATCCTATATTTGGGAGTCCAATAAGGGGCATTTCCATAACAATATATATATATATATATATATATATATATATATATATATATATATATATCCCCATATATATACTGTATATACAGGCACTCCTCACTTAACGACCTACCTGTTTAACGACCGCCCGGACTTACGACCAGCTCTCCGACCAGTAGGTATCGTACGCTAAACGAGAACGTCAGTTGTGGAAGCGGCAGCGCGGCGTCTCAGCGTCAAGCATCTCATCTCGCATCACCCTTTCTCATTCTCAGTCTCGTTCTGCAGTCGGTCGGTATTCACTACACTAAGGTTCGCAATCGCCAGGACTCCATATTTCGTCTATAAATTTGTACTTTATTGTGCACCCCATAGTACAAGATGTCGGCGAAAAGGAAGAGCATGACACCCGGATGTAAAGGTAGTGTATCTGCCTAAAAACACGACTGCTATCCTACAGCCAATGGACCAGGGGGTTATAGCTACGTTCAAAGGGTACTATTTGCGCACAACTTTTTCCAAAGCTCCAGCAGCAACAGAAAGTGATGAAGTTACCCTTCGTCATTTTTGGAAATCAAACAACATTTTACACTGCATAAAGAACATTGAATCAGCTTGGGAGGGAGTGACAGAAAAGTGTCTGCAAGGCATATGGATAAAATGCCTGAAACATTTCGTGAATAATTTCGAAGGGTTTGACAAAGACGAACATGTCGGTCATAAATAATATGTAAGATATGTAAGAGTTATGCAAATTAAAACAAAGTTATCAAGTTGGAGTTTCATTTAGATCTGTTCTTTATTCAGAATAAATAAAAACGATTACCTGTATTTTCAGTGTGCAAACCGAAGTAATGTATATTTGAGCTGATTTCCTCTATTCTGTTTATTACAGCATACAGTACACTACTGTATAAAGACTAAAAAATATATCCTCGCTTATCCACCAATTCGCTTAACAACCTAATCGTAGGAACGGAACTCGATCGTTAAGTGAGGAATGCCGGTATATACATATACAGTAATCCCCCGCTAGATTGCGGTTCACCTATCGCGCCCCCGCTTCATCGCGGTTTTCCCCTTGGAACCGAACTAATTTTTTCTGCGGATTCCCCTGGTATATCGCGGTAATAATATATAAAATATAAATTATTTAAGCAATAAATTATAACGCGTGGCGCTCGACCAGTCACACAACGCACGAGACAAAGTTTCGCTTGTGAACTTCGAATATTTTCTACGTTTTTTCTCCAAGCCCCACGATGCCGTCCAAACGCCCTACACCTTCTAAGGCTTCTGGCAAGGAACCGAAGCGCCAGAGGAAGGTTTATATTCACTCGATATAAATCAAACCGAATCGTGTTTATACACCACCCAGCATTTAATAATCAATCGATAAAAATAAAACCGAATGGTGTTTATACACCACCCAGCGTTTAATAATCACTCGATATAAATCAAACCCAATCGTGTTTATACACCACCCAGCGTTTAATAATCACTCGATAAAAATAAAACCCAATCGTGTTCATACACCACCCAGCGTTTAATAATCACTCGATAAAAATAAAACCAAGTCGTGTTTATACACCACCCAGCGTTTAATAATCACTCGATATAAATCAAACCCAATCGTGTTAATACACCACCCAGCGTTTAATAATCACTCGATATAAATCAAACCAAATCGTGTTAATACACCACCCAGCGTTTAATAATCACTCGATATAAATCAAACCCAATCGTGTTTATACACCGCGTTTATAAAAAAAATAGGCATTTTTTGGGGAGGCGTCCATTCATCGCGGATTTTCACTTCTCGCGGGAGGGTTTGGAACACAACCCCCGCGATAAACGGGGGACGACTGTATATATATATATATATATATA